>NC_142607.1:11064055-11367086 GCF_041222555.1 Hakea prostrata
AGAACTTTCACAAGTTGGGAACTTTTCTAGAGACAGACCTGTTAATGTATCAGACATAATTAATTTTCTAATTTTGTTCGAACTAATGTGTCCTAGCCTCAAATGCCAAAGGTAAATGACATTAGATTTTAACAGCATGATCCACATCACATACAACATTACCACACAACTGCACTTGATACATATTGTTGTTTCCAAAACCATAAAACTTAACTTTTTCCATCTTTATGCATGAAAGATCTTTGATATCCAAAATAAAAGTCATAACCAAGTTTTTCCAACATTGAAATAGATAACAAGTTTCTCCTTAGCCTAAGAGCATGCGAACTATCAACAAAATAAAAAAATTGTTCCGTCATTCAACTTTAATTCAAAAACTCTGATTCCTTCAATTTATGGTTTATCATCATTGCCCATGTAGATGAGGCTGCTCATGACTTACTCTCTTTGGCTCCTTGAACCCCTACAAGGTATTAGAAACATGTATAGTTGCTTTAGAATCAGCCCACCATGATTTAGACTTAATAATTATAGTATTAATCTCATCTAGGATCAAGGTTGCAAAGATACCTTGATGTTGCTTTCCAATAGACTTAACAAAAGAATAGCATTGAGATTTCTTATGTCCGAGCTTCTTGCAAAAGTAACATATTATCTGCCTTGACTTAAATTCAATATCTTGTCTCACATTGGTTCTCTCATTCTTTTGTCAATCTTGCCTTTTGTTATTGAACCTCTTCTTATTCTATAATTTCTTTACATTAATAGGCTTAACTTGTCTCACATTGGTTTCCATTGCTTATGAAAAAATCAGATTGGGTTGTAGTAAAATTTTTGATTGATATTGAAAGAGAGGAAATCATGGGTTTTCGCTAGGAGGGAAAGCTTGCGATTGTGGGTCAGCTTATTAATTTTCTGTAGAATTCAAGTTCGTCCAAGCCCTCATCATTTTCTGTAGCAAATAAATAAATTCTAACCCTGCACCTACCCTTTTTCCTCCTTCCCATTGCAGCCCCTATTCTCCATCCCTTAACCCTAGATTCTGCAAATCCCTCCCCCATCCCTTTCGTGAGCCCCTCCCCAACCCTATCACAAGCCCCCCCCCCCCCCCAAAAAAAAAAAAAAAAAACCCTTCCCTCCAATCCCCCTCATTCCCCAGCCCCTCTTTCTTTCTTCTTATTCTTCTCATCCTACTACTTGCGGCAGCCTAGGAGTCATAATTTTTCCCAGAATTCTAACCCCTCACTCAAACCCTACCTGTTTCAGAAATCAGATTCCCCCTCCTTATTACTTCCTTGGTCCCCTACTTTAACCCTATCTTTTCACCCTAAACACAAGTAAACCCTAATATCCCTTTTCTCTTAAAAACCTAGAAACCCTAGTATTAGTTTTTTCAATTATATTTTACAAACCCCTCATCCTAAACCCATTCCACTCTAGGATCAACATCCACTCTTCCTACCCTATCTTTGTTCCCGATCCTAACCCTAGCCTTCCTCTTAGAAACCCTAAATTTGATAAAACTCCAGTTACTTTGTTTAAACCCTAGAATTCTGGAATTAAGTTTGAATGCTAAAGTAACTAAATTCAGACTTAGTTTCATGAAAACCCTAACCCTAAACCCTCTGGCCAAACTGTTGGTTGAGTTCTACTATGAGTCCAACTCTATTAGAGTTTTTATTCATGTAAATTTCTATTTCTTGTTGCCCAAGTAAGGGTATTTATGTAATAATGTACTTTCCTCTTAATTATAAATAGAGGGCTTGAGATCACATTGATCAATAAGTCCTTCTACTCTAATCGTTTTTCTCAACATGGCATCAGAGCCAAAAATCGATTAGAAAAAAGAAAAAGAAAGAAAAGCAAGAAAGAAATGATTCTCTCTCTCTCTCTTTCGATTCTATGACTAGGCTTGCTACCACTGCGACTATACCATCGCTGCTCTTCAACTTTTCAGCGTCCATCACTTCCTTTTTTGGCTTATTTTTTTCCCATACCATCGCCTTCCAGCAGCAAGGGCCTGTTGGTGATTTTCCATAACTTCAGAATCAGAAAAGAGGGTGTTACTTATCCCATACACCTTTTGAGTCCTATAACTCCCTAGATTTGGTTGTTTCAATTGTTTCGAAAGGGTAAAGATTGTAGAACCTGTGACAATTTTTTTGGCATGGCAACCACTGATGGTACTACTACCTCCGTTGGCTCCGAACATCATCCCACTCTTCATCCTCTTTCAGTACGATTTGATGGAACAAATTGTTTGATATGGTCTCGATCTGCCTACTTGACTATTACCGGAAGAGGACTTGTTGAACACCTTATGATCGCCACTATCAAACCTCCCACCTAGGTGTTTCACAGAATAAATGGATCTCGAATGACTCTCTTATTATGTCATTCCTTTTGAACTCCATGAATCCAAATATTGCCCGTGGATACTTATTACTTGATACTGCAGCCCATATCTGGAAGGCTACTACTGAAACATATGGACAATTGGGGAATGATGCACAGGTTTATGAGCTACGAAAGAAGCTTCATGAGATTACACAAAAGGAATTGCTATGGCCCAATATTATGCTGAGTTGTGCTCTCTTTGGCAGGATTTGGATCATAATGGGGATTATCACCCCACTAATCCAAATGATGTGACTACTTATAGGAAGCACGTTGATAAGATTCGGGTATATGACTTCTTGGCAAGTTTGAATGTGGAGTATGATTAGATCAGAGTGCAAGTTTTAAGTCGTTCTCCCTTTCCTACACTTGAACAGTCATATGCCCTTGTTCAATGTGAGGAAAGCCGTCGATTAGCCATGCTTTGTGCTCCTATTGTGGAGAAATCAGCCTTACAGTCTGTTAGTACTAAATGATTTGGCTAATGAGATTGTCAAGTGTGAGCATTGTCACAAACCATATCATACCAAGGCTAATTGTTGGAAGCTCCATGGGAAGCCTGTTGATTTTGAACAAAAAAGAGCCCAAAGAAGGGGAAAATCAAAAGCTAATATTTCTGAGATAGTTTCCACAACACCCTCTACAGACATTGGTTTTTCACAAGAGAAGTTAGCTACTTTGCGATGTATTATGCTGTCTTCTACTGCCGGTACAACCTCTACTACTGCTTCCTCCACTACCCATACAAACTCCTATATCGCTACTTCAGGTAAACCTTTTATAGGCTATCATGTTTTTTCAGTTTCTACTCCCTGGATCATTGATACAAGAGCCACAGGTCATATGACAGGTTCCTCCTCTTTTTCACATTATGCTCCAACTTCCGAAAAAGATAAAGTTCGAGTGGTAAAGGGTTTTTTTCCTTCCTTGGGGGGAAAAAACCTCTTTATAAATTAAGGGGGAGGGTAAGTTATTAATTAAGGGTGGGGGGGGGGGGGGGGGGGGGGGGGGGGGGTGAATCCCAAGCCCAGCCCTATATGGTATAATTTGAGCCCATTCCCGCCCTGGCCCTAGTTCAGGGCCAATAATTATTGTCCCTGGCCCTAAGCCCTACAGGGCCAAGCCAAGCCCATTCCCTGCCCTAATTGGCCCTAATTGGGCTTGATCGGGATGGGTTAGCCCTGTCCCTGGCCCTAATTGGCCTTGTCCCTATCCCTGGCCCTAATTGGCCCTGTCCCTGGCCCTGATTGGCCTTGTCCTTGGCCCTAATTGGCCCTGTCCCTGGCCCTGATTGGCCCTGTCCCTGGCCCTGATTGGCCCAGGCCCTAATTGGCCTTGTCCCTAGCTTTAATTGGCCATATCTTTGGTCGTAAATATCAAATGTAAGACAGGTAGTAATTAAAATACATATTAAAGTAATTAAATACTTAAATTCCAAACTCAATTCTGGAAAATAAAATATTAAAGATGTCAACAAATAATCCAAAACTTAGATTCAATATGTATTTAACTATTTATACCCATTTAGATTTTAGAGAAATAGAGAAATCCAAATTTTTAGGATTTTTTAATTTGCTCTCTCTCTCTCTCTCTCTCTCTCTCTCTCTCTCTCTCTTATTCTGTTTTTTCCTTTGGTTTTTCTCCAGCAGCAAGGAGTTAAAATTATTCATGAAATAGAATAAGTAGAGAGAAGAATTGTAATTAAATTTAGGCATATTTGAAAGTCAAGTCAATTATAGAGAATGTCACACAAACTCTTTTTGTAAACTTAGAAACATCAGAGATTCATAATTCAAAAGGAATATGATAAATGAAATTTTATCTTCAAAGTCAAGAATTTAAGCCGTAGGTAGGTATGTTTTCATTCACAACTGTTCAATAAATTGATATCTTTATTCAATATAAAAAAAATCATATTCAAAACCTTGTTAATAAGTAAATCGACGATAATTTAGTATTCAACAAAAAAAAAAAAAGAAGTATTTTTTTCATAGTTAAAGAAAATGATGTTTTAGTTACAAACATAGCTATATGTTTTTAATAATTTTTTTTTAAATATCACAGTAGATTTGTTAGATATTCATGATGAGAAGTTAGGGTATAGATTTGTTTGATATTAATTCTTTATGTAATAGTTTTTATTATTTATAATATATTATCTTGCCTTAGTCAAAAAACAAAATCCATATTTTATTGAACTAAAAATGACTTTGTTGGAAAAATAAAAATTACCTTAAAAATAATATAAAAAGTGAATTTATAGTCTAATATGATCAAAGTGACTAAATATCAAAATCAAGACTCATATCAATGTTAGTATGAAGATCAGGGTAAAAATCTAGTACTGTAGTACATGATCATCGTCAAATTAATATTAAGATTAGAGCCAAAATTAGGGTCAGGATCATGGTCAAAATCAAATAGATGCTTATTACATTGGTAATGAAGTTATAATTTATTTTTATTAATTTTCTACAAAACATGATCATGTTTTTAAAATTTGACACGTGTCAAGTATCCACCTATATGTATTACAATTAATTCCTCTCCATGTGGGTGGAGGGTCCAGAGTCTTTAGACTCAAATCAGGGCCAGGATCAGGGTCAGGGCTAATATCAGGGCCAAGATCAGGGCCAGGATCAGGGCTAGAATCAGGGCCAAGATCAGGGCCAAAATCAGGGCTAGGATCAGGGCCAAAATCAGGGCCAAGATCAAGGCCAAAATCAAGGCTAAAAATCAGGGACGGGCCGAGATGGGCTGGGCGGGCCAAAGAGTAATCCCAGGCCCGCCCTTGGCCCTAGTTTAGGGCCAGAATATTTTGGCCCTAATCTGCCCTTAGGGCCAAAATCTTTAGCCCAAGCTGGGGGGGGGGGGGGGGTGGGGGGGGGGGGGGGGGGGGAGGGGAAAAACCTACTACTTATAGAGAGAAAGTTAGTAGAGAAAGAAGGTGAAAAAAGGTGACATATTACCACTTCAATCTCTTGCTCCAGAATCAGATTCTACTGTTCCCCTTGAGGTATCTTCTTTTGATCTTCCTATTACTGTTAGTAAAGGAGTCAGATCTTGTACTCAGCATCCCATAGCTAAATGTGTTTCTTATTACTCATTGTTTGACTCTTACCGTGCTTTTATATCCTCTTTATCATCTATATCTATTCCTAAAAGTTGGTAGGAAGCCTATGCTAATAAGAGATGGAAGGTAGCTATGGTAGAGGAAATGCGGGCAATAAAGAAAAATGATACTTGGGAGCTGATTACCTCCAGGATAAAAACCAGTGGCTGCAAATGGGTGTTTGTGGTTAAACAAAATATGGATGGATCAGTCAACAAGTTGAAGGCTAGACTAGTTGCAAAGGGGTTTACCCAGACCTATGGGATAGATTATCAGGAGACTTTTGCCCTTGTTGCGAAACTGAACATTGTCAAAGTTCTGTTGTCTGTAGGTTTAAACAAAAACTAGAACTTGCACCAACTAGATGTAAAGAATGCCTTCTTACATGGGGAGCTAGAGGAAGAAGTCTATATGGAAATCCCACATGGTTTCTCCGATGACAATACTACAGGAAAAGTTTGTCTGTTGAAGAGGTCAATTTATGGGTTAAATCAGTCTCCTAGATGCTAGTTTAGACGCCTCCTGAAGGCAATGACTTCTATTGGGTACAAGCAAAGCAATGCTGATCATACGCTATTTGTCAAGAAGTTAGGTACTAACATCACACTTCTCATTGTTTATGTGGACGATATTGTCATCACAGGGAATGATGATGAAGAAATTCAAAGGTTGAAGAACTTTCTTGGCAGGGAGTTTAAGATTAAAGATCTAGGGAAGTTACAATACTTCTTAAAGATTGAGGTGGCTCGATTAAAGAAGGGCATATTCCTATCCCAAAGAAAGTATGTCCTAGACTTATTATCAGAATTGGGAATGTTGGGGTGTAAAGCAGTTGATACCCCTATTGAAGTTGGAGCTAAACTTACAGAAAAAGAGGGAGAACAAGTGGACAAAGGAAGATACCAAAGGCTGGTAGGGAAGCTTATTTACTTGTCCCACACCAGGCCAGACATCGCTTATGCCGTGGGGATAGTGAGCCAATTCATGCATGACCTATATTTATCTCGTATGAAGGCTGTTACAAGAATACTATAATATTTGAAGGGAACTCTTGGAAAAGGAATACTTTTGTCACTCACTGATAATCTAAGAGTAGAAGCATTCATTGATGTTGAGTGGGCAGGATCTCCAGACAGAAAGTCAATTTCAGGTTACTGTACCTTTGTTGGAGGTAATCTAGTTACTTGGAGAAGTAAGAAACAGAATGTGGTAGCTTTATCCAGTACCAAAACTGAATATAGAGCTATGGTTTATGGAGTTTGTGAGCTACTATGGTTGAAAGGCTTGCTACAAGATATTGGAGTCCAAGTTCCAAACCCTATGATGCTATATTGTGACAACAAGACTGCTATTAGTATTGCTAATAATCCTGTACAACAATGATCGAATAAGCACATTGAAATTGACATGTCTTTTGTCAAGGGAAAGCTGGAACAAGGGCTTATTTGCATGCCTTTTCTGAGGTCTGGAGACCATGTGGCAGATGTTTTCACTAAGGCTGCGTTTGTTTGCTGGAATAAAGGTGGGGTGGGAAAAAAGGGGTGGGAAAATTCTTGAAAAATGTGTAAATTTCTTACTTTTCCTTTAAATCCTAAAATGGTAGAGTGTTTGGTTGCTTGGGGTGGGAAAGTGGGAGACAAGGTTCCTTGAATCAAGGAACCTTGTCTGCTGATTTGGCAGTTCAACTTTCCCACCCCATGCTATTTTAAAACCCCACATATTTGGTGGGATTTTGTGGGAAAGTTGGGAAAAGTAAAAAGTGGGACCCACCCCATCACTTTTCCACAAAACCCTTTCCTTTCCTTTTCTTCTCCCTCACCCCACTACATGTGGGACCCACATGTTTTTTTTTCCCACCCCACCTTTGCAAACAAACGCAGCCTAAGGGTTTGAAAGAAAGAGATTTCATTCCTATTGTAGGCAAGTTGGGCATGACTAATATCTATGCCTGAACTTGCGGGGGAGTGTTGGTTGAGTTCTACTAGGAGTCCAACTCTATTAGAGTTTTTATTCATGTAAATTTATATTTCTCTTTACCCAAGTAAGGGTATTTATGTAATAGTGTACTTTCCTCTTAATTATAAATAGAGGGCTAATTATAAATAGAGGGCTTGAGATCACATTGATCAATAAGTCATTCTAGTCCAATCGTTTTTTTCAACACAAACCTTACACTTATTCCCCTCAACCTTAAAACGCCTCTAGAAACCTACAAAATCCTAACTGAAATCCTCAGCCCTAATTGGCTGCTGTCCAGCTATAATTGCCCTAAAGAGTCATAGTTGTAGGAGTTTAAGAACCCTAATTGATATCTGATTCAATTGAATTGATCCTTAATTCTGGCCTTTAGTTTGATTGTTACGTCATAACCTTTGGTAAGATTGGGTCTTGGAAATTTTGTTGACCATTTTCCTACTTTTGGTTTGGTATAATTCCATTGTATGTGGGCCCCACAGATGAAAATTTGTTTTGGCCCAAGTACAGGTTTAAAAATTATTTATGTTTTAAAATTTCATTTAATTGTATTTTGGAGGGGGGGGGGTTCCATCGATTGATTTAGTATGTCAACACACTTACTATTGGGGCCGGGATGTTGCTATCGGTGTCAAGCTCATATTTGTTATTTTAATATTTGTAATTTAATATCGGGTGTACTATAAGGAAATTAAATTTTGGATTTGAATGATCAAAGTTTTTTTAGTCCGAGGTGACTTTCCCATTCAGGATCTCTTTGTGATTCACTTGTTGGTTTAGAGCTGTGGTTCATTGGGTTGAACCAGCTTATTATCTAAGACAGGAATTTTTGGGGTGTGGGTGTAACAGTAAGGGCCTGGTTTTATCCATGTTTCACCCCATTCTTATAACTTTTTGCTCCATATCTCAAGAAACGACGCCATCTCACCAAACATTCCTTCACCCTAAACCTCTAGTAAATTAACACCCCAAGGCATTTCATCCCAGTTACTCTTAACTAGGAGATGCAAAGTCCACCAGTCGAAACCTAACTAGGTAATCCATTCAGAAAGCATCCCATGAACCACCTGAAATTAAGATTTGGGCCATGAAAACTAGTCTAGCAGTCTAGCCTTAGAGATATTGGTAGACTAAGCCTTATTGAGTAAGGCTGTATATGCCTTGGTGCTTAAGTATTCGTTAATGTAGAATTAGATTCTTTTCATCATCTTAATCTTAAAGAGTTAATTACTCATTCCTTTTCTAACCTTTTTGGCATATTGCATGACCTTCCTTAAATTTTTTACAATTATTGAAACCTCCTATACTTTTTAAACTTTATTGTACTAAAATCCTTTGGGGGAATAACAAAGGAAGAGTTGCCTTGGAGAATCTCATTGGGACATTGGAAACCAAGTATCTTACTGAGCATCCTATTCATATGCTAAGAGGCAGTGAGTATAGTATCACTCCAATATTGGCCAGGGACATTCATAACAATCATAATAGAACGAACTATCTCTGATAGATGCTGATTCTTCCTTTCGGCAATCCCGTTCTGGGCAGTTGTATCAACACAATTGGTCTGGTGTATTATGCCAAAGACAGAGAGATATCTTTGAAATTCACCATCAATATACTTTGTGCCATTGTAATTACGAAGGATCTTCACAGCGACATTGAACTGAGTTTTAATCATATTATAAAATCACGAAACATAAAAAAACCTCATTTTTTTTGTTTAAAAAGATAAATCTATGTAGAACGAGAGTGACAATCAATAAAAGTAACAAAATACCTATGGCTAGTAACAGATATGTCGGTAGGGGCCCCACACCCACACATCAGTATGAATTAACATAAAAGGAATATGTTTTTTGTTATGAAGAGAAGGTAAATAAGTAGAATAAGTCTGTTTTGCAAAAATGTCAGTTTCACAAAAAAATATCATCCTTTTTAAAAGAAGAAACTAGATAAGGAAATATTTTCTTAAGAGTTATTGGGGGGTTGACCAAGCCCACGATGCCACTGATGAAGGTCTAAAATACCAAATGGACCTTATGGGAAGATGTAGCCAGAGCAGAAGTAAATCCTCCAATCAGCTTCAGCAAATAAAGTCCATTGTCTAGTTTACCACGTCGAATCTCCTTCCCTATTACCAGATCCTAGACGACACAATAGGATGGAAAAAAATGTCACTTTACAATTCAAGTCATGTATAAGATTACTAATAGAAAGTAAATTAGTATAGAAGGAAGGAACATGCAAAACTTTAGACAAAAAAATTGATGGAAAATGTCGAATGGTCCTTTTTCTAGCAGTAGAAGAATAAGAGCTATTAGCAATTTGAACTTTATCTTTCCCGAAAGTTGAAAAATAGTGTAAAAAGAGAGGATAAACTTGTCATCATAGTTGTCACGGCGACGAGGCGATGCAAGGCGGTTTAGGCTAATTGAGGCAATGAGTCGACGAGGCGCCCTCCGAGGCGCTTTTGAGGCGGTTGAGGCATTTTAAGTGAAATTTTTAGTGTACATCTCATTCACTCTAAATCTATCATATCTTATATAATAAAAAAACTAATATCAGACTACCTCAAGTCATCCAACATACTACAAACCACACATAATAGGTCCTAAATAAAAAGTCGCAAGAAGAAAGGAAGAGAAGAAGTTGCTTGTCACTGGCCACTGCTTGCCGGAGTGTCGCTGCGGGAATGGAAGAGAAGAAGAGAGAAAGAGATTAGGGATTAAAGTGAGATTGAGAGTGTGAGACTTGAGTTAAGAACTTATTCTCTTTCAATTTTGTTTGTTTTTATTTTAACATTTGATCACATGTAGCATCATTATACATATGCATATACGTTCAAACAATAGATACTTTACAATCGGAATCTAATAAGCATTTCAATATATGCCTTCGATTAGGCATCTCTCGTGATTTAAAAAAGAAAGAAAAAAAAGCAGACGCCTTATTGCCTAAAAATAAGGCGACGCCAATTTGAGGCGCTCCGAAGGAGCCCAGACGCTGAGGCGACGATTAAGCGACGCCTAGGCGACGCCTTGACAACTATGCCTGTCATATGTTCCGTGGCTCTTGTATCAATGATCCAATGAGTAGAAACTGAAGAAACATAGAAGCCTGTAAAAGTTTTACTTGAAGTAGCAAGGTAGGAGTTGGTATGGGTAGCGGAGGAAGTAGTAGTAGAGGTTGCACTAGCAGTAGAGGACTGCAGAATATGTCATAGAGTAGCTAATTCCTGCTATGAAAAACCAATGTTTGTAAATGGTGTAGTTGGAATAGTCTTAGAAAGATTAGCCTTTGGTTTTCCCCTTCTTTGTGTCCTTTTCTTCTTAAAATCAGCAAACTTCCCTTGGAGCTTCCAACAGTTGGCCTTGTTATAATAGGGTTTGTGACGGTGTTCACACTTAACAATCTCCTTGGTCGAATCAGATTTAGTGCTAACAGACTGTGGGGCTGATTTCTCCACAATAAGAGCATGATGCATGGCTAATCAACGGCTTTCTTGACACTGAACAATGGCATAAGACTATTCTAGTGTAGGAAAGGGAGACCAACTCAATACATGTACCCTGATATGATCATATTCCACATTCAAACCATTAAAGAAGTCATATACCCGAATCTTATCAACGTATTTCCTATAAGTTGCCACATCATCCGGAGTAGTGTGTTGATAATCCCTATAATGATCCACCTCCTGCCAAAGAGATCGCAATTCAACATAATATTGAGCCACAATCAGTTCCTTATGAGTAGTCCTATGAAGCTTTTTTTGGAACTCATAAACCTATGCATCATTCCCCAACTATCCATATGGTTCTATAGTAGCCTTCCAGATTTGGGTTGCAGTATCAAGCAATAGTTATCCATGGGCAATATTTGGATTCATGAAATCTAAAAGGAACGACATGATATGGGAGTCATTCGAGACCCATCTATCCTGAGAAACATCTGTGGTCGTAGGTTTCATTGTGGTGTCTGTAATTTGTCCAACAAGTCCTCTTCTGGCAATAGTTAGGTATGCAGATTGAGATCATATTAAATAGTTTGTTCCATCAAATCTTACTGAAAGAGGAGAAAAGAGTTGGGTAATGTTAGGAGCCAGTGGGGGTAGTAGTACCATCGATGGTCACCATGTCAAAATATTGTTTGCAGTTCTTCGGTCTGCACCCCTTGAAACAACTAAAATGCCGCAGAATGGAGTAGCCAAACCACCCACACAAATCTATGGAGTTATAGGATTGAAAGGTTTCATAGGGTATGTAATACCATTAGTGTGTAGTTGCAAGTTATAAGAGGGCTTAAAAGGTAAAAAAAAACAAAAACGAGGTTTGAGAATGTAATAAACCAAAAGTCGATTCTTAAAATAAGGAATCGATGGCAGAAGGCTTGATGGTAGAAAGCTTCTTTAGTTCATTGAGGGGTCTTTGACGGTAGAGTTGTAGGTCTTCGATTGCAGAGGTCGAGCGATGGAGGTGCAGCAATGGAGGTCTTCGATGGTAGAGGTGAGCGATGGTTGGGCAAGTCTTCCATGGTAAAGGCAAGCGATAGCTGGGCAGGTGTTTGATGGCAAAGGCAAGTGATGGAGGTGCAGCGATGATAAAGATAAGCAACTTCTCCTTTGTTCCCCCTTTTTTTTTCTCCCTTTCCCTAATCGGGTTTTGGCTCTGATGCCATGTTGAGAAACGATTGTGGTGGAATAGCTTGGATTGATCAGTGTGATCCAAACCCTTTATTTATAATGAAGTGGAAAGAGCACTATTGCATAAATACCCTTACTTGGGCAAAAAATAGAAAATTACACAAATCAAAATTCCTAATAGAACTCAACCAACAATTCCCCCTAAGACTCAAATACTAAGGGAACTCTTCTTGTAAATAAAGACTAATAAGAGTCTATCTTTAAAGAAGGCTCGTAGGGACTCAAGAACTTGTCTTTGACTTGAACAAGAATTCTAACTAATCAAGACTCTTTTAAAATTTAAAAAAGGAATTCTAAAAATTAATATCAGCAGTTAATTAAGGCTGGAATTGACCAGAATACCCCTCTAGGAGGGTTGGGCCAGCCCTAGGTGTGCCTTGGGGTCCACTATGGGATTTTGGCCCCTGAATTCTGGTTCACATCACTCTGCCCAAAGTTGAATCAGAAACAGAGGTGGGTGAAAGGGGAATCCCTTCACCCATCTTCTTCCTTGCTTTCTTCTGCCACCGGAGCTTTGCCTTCCCAAGCCTTATGGCAACACCATTCCCGATCCACTCCAGCCTCACAAATGATGATGGGTGCTTCATTTTCCATGATGAAGTACAATCTCTTCAAGCTCTGTGTGCGAGCATTGTAGGGTTTTGATGTGGGTTCTACTATTTAGTTGGATTTTAAGCTACAACTCTTAGAGGATTTGAGAATAAGCGGTTTTTAGATTCACGATCTTCTCTGGTGCTAACTTGGAGAAAGAGGAGGCAGAGTGTGGGAGTGGTCTAGGTGTCAGAGAGAAGCCCAAATGATGCTCTCTCCAAAGCTCCTGCATCCTTTGCCCCTGTTCAGTTGCACAGCTAGTGTGAGACCAATTGCAGTCGCAGGGTGGATTATTTTATGATTCAATATAAAAAAAAGAAGAATTGGATTTTAGTCTTCTTAGAAAATATAAATCAAGTGAAAAAGAAAGCTTGAAAGGTGGATTAGCGTTATCTTGAGAGTAGAACTCAATAAAAAAAAAGGATCAAATTTAAGAAAGGAAATTAACGGTTAACTGCACTTTTGTTTATTTTTTTATTATTTTTGGTTTTCATTAGTTTTAGTAACAGAATAGATTCCGTTTTCTAAATGGTGGTGGTGGATGGTTTTCCCACCTGGGGGGGGGAGGGCGCTTCATTTCCTGCAGCAGTTCTTCCTTTTTGAGTTTTTAGAAGTGAATCCCCTATCAATCTTGAATGCAAAATTTGTACATTTTCCGGCTAGCCCTTCCTTTCGTGTGCTTGTTTTGGGAACTGAAGAGGATGTATGAAGATAGTATTTCTTCACCCCATCTCATAAATGTGAGATTTTAAAGAAGGGATAGGGCTTAGGGTAGAATAAGAAATTGTCTTTTATCTTTTTATTAACTAAGGGTAAAATGTTAATCTCCCGTCAGCCGTTTACAGCCAAGGGACGGTGTTCAGTTTTGTGGGACCTCTTTGTACGGTTTGTAGAGTGGGGTTTTTTTTTTTTGGGGGGGGGGGGGGGGAGGAGAGTCTTGTAGCGCGATGCAAAGGCAGTTTGGTGGATTTGAAAAAAATCTATTATAAATTTATTCTTTTTGTTTGCTACTACTTATTGGCATGGTTTGTCAGACAATTCAAATGCAATGCCCATCACTCTGCCTTTCTTTTTGAGATAGATCTGTCATCATTTCTTTTTCTGATCTTTGCTTTTCATATTTTTTTTGTTCCAATAGCTTATTTAACTAATTTTGGTCTGAAATGTGCCCCCTGAATTCTGGATTTTCATGCAGTTGAACATTGTAGAGATGCGCAGCATACCTGAAGCGTTACCCTTTTTTGTTACTCCGAAGGCAGTTGATGAAAATTCAGCACTCCTACAGCAACTTCCACACTGGGCTGCTTGTTCAATAACTCGGGCTTTAGAGTTTCTTACTCCTGCATATAAAGGTCATCCACGTGTGATGGCATTTGTTCTTAGGGTTTTGGAGTCCTATCCTCCGGAAAGAGTGACCTTTTTCATGCCACAGCTTGTGCAAACTCTACGATATGATGATGAAGTGAGTTGCAGATGCTATGCATTGATAATCATTATTCTATATTAACTAGAATTTTTTATGCAATGTTTCATCTGTGCCTATTTTCTTATTTTTTTAACATAGATATTTATCTGAGTTGGTACTTTCTTTGCAGAGTTTAGTAGAAGGATATTTACTTAGAGCAGCTCAAAGAAGTGATATATTTGCACACATTTTGATATGGCATCTACAGGTACCAAATTTATTGACAGTGGATATCTTATTTTTCTGTGGTTTATTTTTAAATGGTGGAAATATGTACTGGAACTATATAATAATATGATTCCATAAATGGCAGGGAGAGACAAATGTCCCAGAATCTGGGAAAGATGCAGGTCCTTCGAAGGTATATATGTGTTTGTCTTGTATGCATTTCCCATATTCACATTTTAGAATTATTGCAAAAATATGTCTGTGTTTCATGGTGATACATCTGTTAATTTTACTACTAAACGATGAGAATAACAACACAGGGATACATTTCTTTTCTGGGAATGGAAGTGCCATGCCTATTGACCATGATAGGCTCCTCAAAAATGGTATTCCAAGTTTCCAACTGTATAGTTGGTTTTCAGCAGAGTGTTGCATCCTTCTCATGATAGGATCCAGGATTTTTATGTTGCCTTGCGCCATAGTCATTTAATGTTAGCTTTATATTTCCTTGTATCACTTCTCCATGATATTAACTTTTGTACCAATCTGATGTTGAATTGAGCATTTTCTAGGTGAACTGATAGAAATTGGTCCATGTGACGGAATCTCAATTCCACTGCACATTTTTCAGTGCAGAACAAGTAGGGAAGTGCCTAGAACACAATTGAAAGTTTGCAGTAACAAGAATTACAAAGTGCCTTAATGAGATGCTAGTTTTGCAACTTCATGAGTTTTGGAATGACTGAGCTGCTTCTCTAGCGCATACGGTGCTGAAATTTGATTACCGGGACGGCTTTAACCTTTACCCAAAAAGCAAAAAAAAAGAAAAAAAGAGACGGCTTTGACAGACTATATCATATGTGCTTGTACATTTCTGTCCATCTTTACCATGTTGGGTTTTGAAAACTGTATATCCTCCTTTTTTTGGTTGAAGATATTATGTTCATACTAACCTACTTATACAATTGTGCCACCTATGTGCTTTCTAATTATACCTGTGTCTTTGTATTATTTAGTTCAAACTTTGAGCAGGTCAAATTTACTGCTAATTCTGGCATTATCCTTTGGGAAAATCCTTGCTATACTTTATTTGAAGGCCAAATTCTTTGCTTTTATGTTTTTCACTTGCTGATATGTTCTTGCTGTTGTTTCAGAATAGTTCGTTTCAAGAGAAATTGCCTATGGTTAAGCAAAAAATTATTGGTAGTTTCAGCCCGAAGGCCCGGGACTTGTTTATAAGGGAATTCAACTTTTTTGACAAAATCACATCAATTTCTGGTACACTGTTTCCAATTCCAAAGGAAGAACGCCGAGCTCGCATCCGGGGGTACTATTTTTTTTTTTGTAGACATTCCCAGCTATACTTTCATTTGGTTATGGTGATAGTTTTAACCTAATTTTTCCCTTGCTTACTTGGAACCAGTGTTCAAGACCCTTAGCATGGTTCTAAGAAGAGGGAGATGAAAAAAAAATTGGGGGGGAGGGGAACCTATCCACATGATGAGTTATTTTTCATCATGTTTTGACCATATACCTGGCTTGGTTATTTTATTGTAAATCAAAATCCAGAATCAAGACTTGCTCAATTGGACAGCAATATATCCACCTTTGCTTTACCTGGCGATGCATAATAACTATTAACTAATGTGTTTTACATTCTACAGAGAATTGGAACAAATTGAAATTGATGGGGATGACCTTTACCTACCAACTGCTCCTAGCAAACTTGTTCATGGAATTCAATTGGATAGTGGGATACCTCTACAGTCTGCTGCGAAAGTTCCTATAATGATCACATTTAATGTGGTGGATAGAGATGGAGATCACAGCATTTTAAAACCGCAAGCTTGTATCTTCAAGGTAAGCCTGTTTGTTTTGCATGCATATTGAGTTGGCTGGATAAAAATACTCCACAATTCCTTTATTGCGGAACACAATGCAGTTCAGGTCTGAAAGTTTGACACATGGAAGATGCTAAATCCAACAATGCCAAGCTTGAGAAGAAATAAGAAAAAACTCAGTCAATCGAGGTCAGCACCATTGGATTTAGCATCTTCCAGGTGTCGAAACTCTTGGGCCTGAACTGCAAATGATTGAACAATGATAGAGGACTTTTATGCAACTTGGTTGTTGGCAAGTATTCTAAACTATGCACCATGACCCAAATTGGGACCATATGAGTATTCTTGGGCACTGAAAGTTCTGGAAACCAGCATTTGAGTTGCCAGTCCAGCTTATTTGTGTGTGTTTTTCTTACTGTTGGAATTATCCTGCACCATGCTACTGTTGCCAATTGGGTTAGACCGGATGTCATTGAAGTAGTCAATGTTCTTAAGTTCATCAGTCCCTGTGTGACAGTGGCATATGAAACATAAAACTTGGTTCTTTTTTGCCAGGTCGGAGATGATTGTCGACAGGATGTTCTTGCCCTTCAAGTGATTTCACTTCTCAAGGACATTTTTGAAGCGGTTGGGCTAAACCTCTACCTATTCCCATATGGAGTTCTTCCAACTGACCCAGAGAGAGGCATAATCGAGGTATGATGGTGGCTATCTTGGTGGTATAGCCGTTTGTGAATTATCTACCTTAATTGTCTGATAAAATCAGCATTCTGGGATTGCGATTGTTTTCTTCGTTTGTCAAACTGTGAGTTCAGTATCCATTTTAAAGTGGTATGTTCAAATCCCCACTTGCACAAAAGAGGCTGAAGGTTAGGGACCAGCACCGGGTGATTGACTTTTTAATGGCGAAGCCAATTCCAAAGGCTTCCACACTAGCAGAATCCTCCGCGCGGGGGGGGGGGGAGTTAATTGCCTTTTTAATTTGATAAATTTTATTAAACTATAATGTTGTGGGGGCCTTTTTCTCATTCTTGTTCTTGGCCTTCTCTAACCTAATATTGTTGAAAGAAAAGATTGTGGTTGATTGGCTTATTGATCAATGATCTCAAGCCCTCAATTTATAATTAAGTGGAAAGTACACTATTACATAAATACCCTTACTTGGGTAACAAGAAATTGAAATTTACATGAATACAAACTTTAATTGAACTCCTAGTAGAATCCAACACTCCCCCTCAAGTTGAGGCATATATATTAGTCATGCCCAACTTTTCTACAATAGGAAGAAAATCTCTTTCTTTCAAACTTGTAGTAAAACCATCTGCTACTTGGTCTCGAGACCTCACAAAAGGCATGCAGATAAGCCCTTGTTCCAGCTTTCCTTTGATAAAAAACCTGTCAATTTCAATGTGCTTAGTTCGATCATGTTGCACCGGATTGTTGTCACAATATAACATCATAGGATTTGGAACTTGTACTCCAATATCTTGCAGCAAGCCTTTCAACCATAGTAGCTCACAAATTCCACGAACCATAGTTCTATATTCAGCTTCGGTACTGGATAAAGCTACCACATTTTGTTTCTTACTTCTTCAAGTAACTAGATTACCTCCAACAAATGTACAGTAACCTGAAATTGACTTCCTGTCTGGAGATCTAGCCCAGTCTACATCAGTGCATGCTTCTACTTTTAGATTATCAATGGGTGACAAAAGTATTCATTTTCCAAGAGTTCCCTTCAAATACTGTAATATTCTGGTAATAGCCTTCATATGAGCTAAATATGGATCATGCATGAATTGACTCACTATCCCCACGACATAAGCGATGTCTGGCCTGGTGTGGGACAAGTAAATAAGCTTCCCTACCGGCCTTTGGTATCTTCCTTTGTCCATTGGTTCTCCCTCTTTTTCTTTAAGTTTAGCTCCAACTTCAATAGGAGTATCAATTGCTTTACACCCCAACATCCCACTTCTGATAATAAATCTAGGACATACTTTCGTTGGGACAAGAATATAACCTTATTTGATCGAGCCACTCAATCCCTAAGAAATACTGTAACTTCCCTAGATCTTTAATCTCAAACTCTCTGCCAAGAAAGTTCTTCAACCTTTGAATTTCTTCACCATCATTCCCTGTGATGACAATATCGTCTATATATACAATGAGAAGTGTGATGTTAGTACCTAAGTTCTTGACAAATAGTGTATATGATCAACATTGTTTTGCTTATCCAATAGAAATCATTGCCTTCAGGAGGCATCCAAACCAACATCTAGGAGACTGTTTTAACCCATAAATTGACCTCTGCAATCAACAAACTTTCCCTGCAGTATTGTCATCGGAGAAACCATGTGGGATTTCCATATAGACTTCTTCCTCTAGCTCCCCATGTAAGAAGGCATTCTTTACGTCTAGTTGGTGCAAGTTCTAGTCTTTGTTCAAACCTACAGACAATAGAACTCTGAAAATGTTCAGTTTTGCTACAGGGGCAAAAGTCTCTTGATAATCTATCCCATAGGTCTGGGTAAACCCCTTTGCAACTAGTCTAGCCTTCAACTTGTTGACTGATCCATCCATATTTTGTTTAACCACAAACACCCATTTGCAGCCCACTGGTTTTTTTCCTAGAGGAAGTGTAATCAAATCCCAAGTATTATTTTTCTTTATTGCCTGCATTTCCTCTACCGTAGCTGCCTTCCATCTCTTATTAGCATAGGCTTCCTTCCAACTTTTAGGAATAGATATAGATGATAGAGAGGATATAAAAGCACGGTAAGAGTCAAACAATGAGTCATAAGAGACATTTAGCTATGGGATGTTGAGTACAAGATCTGACTCCTTTTCTAACAGCAATAAGAAGATCAAAAGAAGATACCTAAGGGGAACAGTAGAATCTGATTTTGGAGCAGGAGATTGAAGTGGTAACGTGTCACCTTTTTCCACCTGCTTTAGCCGGTTGTAATTCTTCATCTGATAAGTCTGCACCTCCTTATTCTGGTTAATCTGGTTTTGAAAGACCTCAACAGTGTGCGTCACAGGAGTTGTCTCCCCCTTTCTAGGTTCTTCACATGGTTTAGAAAATGAAGGGGGAGGATTATAGTCCTTAGGTTTACTGGCGGAAGCCTTCCCAGTCCCCCTGTTTAGTAAACTCTTCTTGAACTCTTAAGTTGTGTTGGTGTGTGATAGGAAGATCTAGAGTTGGAAAGAACACCTTTCCTCTAGGACTCTCCCCCTGGAGAGGTGTATAGTAAGGGTAAGACTCATTAAAAATGACATCCATGGAGACAATGGTTTCCTGGAAGGAGGATGATAACATTTGTACCCTTTCTGAGTAGCAGAATACCCTAGAAAAATGTTGCGTAAGCCACGGGGAGCGCAACTTACTTTGATGGGTTATAATTCTTGTATAACAGACACATCCAAAAACCTTTGGGAAAATAAGAAAAGAAGAGGTTCCTTGGAGAAGCTCATTAGGACATTTAAAACCAAGTATCCTACTTGGCATCCTATTCATAAGGTAAGATGCAGTGAGTATAACATCACTCCAGTATTGGTCAAGGACATTAATAGCAATCATAAGTGAATGGGCTATTTTTAAAAGATGTCGATTCTTCCTTTTGGCGACCCCATTTTGGGCAGCAGTGTCAACACAACTGGTCTGGTATATTATGCCAGAGTTAGAAAGATATCTTTGAAATTCACCATCAATATACTTTGTGCCATTGTCACTGTGAAGGCTCTTCACAATGGCATTGAACTGAGTCTTAATCATATTATGAAAATCACGAAAACATCGAAAAACTTCATTTTTTTGTTTCAAAAGATAAATCCATGTAGAACAAGAGTGACAATCAATAAAAGTAACAAAGTACCTATGGCCAGAAATAGACACACGTTGGTAGGGACCCCACACATCAGTATGAATGAGCATAAAAGGAATATATTTTCTATTATGAAGAGAAGGTAAATAAGTAGAACGAGTTTGCTTCGCAAAATGCAGGCTTCACAAAAAAAAATTCATCCGCATTACACGAAGAAACCAAATCAGAAAATATTTTCTTCAGAGTTCCTAGAGGGGGTGACCTAGCTTACGGTGCCACTGATGAAGATATGATATTACCGAATGGACTGGATTAGAAGATGTAGTCAGAGAAGAAGTAGATCCTCCAATTGGTTCGAGCAAATAAAGTCCATTGTCTAGTTTACCACGTCCAATCTCCTTCCCCGTGACCAGATCCTGGAAGACATAGTAAAATGGGAAAAAGATCACTTTACAATTCAAGTCATGTGTAAGACTACTGATAGAGAGCAAGTTAATAAAGAAAGAGGGAACATGTAAAACTTTAGACAAAGAAAGTGATGGAGAATGTTGAATGGTCCATTTTCCAGCAATGGAAGAATATGTGCCGTCAACGACAATTCGAACTTTATCTTTTCCAGAAGTTGGAGAATATTGTAAGGAAAAGAAGGATAAATCTGTCATATGATCTGTGGCTCCTGTATTAATGATCCAAGGAGTAGAAACTGAAGAAACTTGGAAGCTTGTAAAAGATTTACCTGAAGTAGCAAGGTAGGAGTTGGCATGGGTAATAGAGGAAGCAGTGGTAAAGGTTGTACCGGCAGTAGAAGACTGCAGAATATGTTGTAGAGAGGGTGTTGTGGAAACTGTCTCAGAAAGATTAGGCTTTAGTTTTCCCTTTCTTTGTGCTCTTTTTTGCTCAAAATCAGCAGGTTTCCCATGTAATTTTCAACAATTGGCCTTGGTATGATATGGTTTGGGACATTACTCACACTTGACAATCTCCTTAGCCGAATTAGATTTAGTGCGAACAGACTGTAAGGCTGATTTATCCATAATAGGAGTATGAAGCATGGCTAATCAACGACTTTCCTCACATTGAGCAAGAGCATAAGACTTTTCTAATGTAGGAAAGGGAGAACGACTTAATACTTGCATTATGATCTAATCATACTCCACATTTAAACTTGCCATGAAGTCATATACCTGAATCTTATCAATGTGCTTCCTATAAGTAGCCACATCATCTTGGTTAGTGGGGTGATAATCCCCATAATGATCCAACTCCTGCCAAAGAGATCGCAAGTTTGCAACGCGACATAATATTGGGCCACAGTCAGTTCCTTTTGGGTAGTCTCATGAAGCTTCTTTCGTAGCTCATAAATCTGTACATCATTTCCAACTGTCCATATGTTTCAGTAGTAGCCTTCCAGATTTGGGCTGTAATATCAAGTAATAGATATCCACGGAAAATATTTGGAATCATGGAATCCAAAAGAAATGACATGATAAGAGAGTCATTTGAGATCCATTTATTCTGTAAAACACCTATGATATAGTGGGTTTGATCGTGGCGCCCGTAATGTGTCCAACAAGTCCTCTTTCGGCAATAGTCAAGTAAGCAGAGCGAGACCATATCAAATAATTTGTTCCATCAAATCTTACCGAAAGAGGATGAAAAGTGGGTAATGTTCGGAGGCAGTGGGAGAAGTAGTACCATCGCCATGTTTAAAGAATTGTCTGCAGTTCTTCAGTCTTCACCCCTTCAAAGTAGCTGAAATGTCACAGAATGCAATAGCCAAACCACCCAAACCGCCCAAACAAAATGATAGAATTCAAAAAATGCTTATAAAGAATACCATTTTTTTTCCTTCTTTCCTTCCTGACTTTTTTTTCTTTCCTTTCTTTTCTTTTCTCTCTTCTGCTCTTTTTTTATTTATTATTTTTTGTATTTTTATTTTAATAATAATACTATGGGAAATTACAATTAAGGCCCTAAAAAGTAGAAATTACAATAAGGTCCATAATAATATGCACAATTACACATAAGTCCCTGAAATTGTATAAGTTTGCAAATAGGTCCCTTAAAATGTAAAATTACACATAAGTCCCTGGAAGGCTGGAACTATGATAATTTACCAATAGGTCCCTGAAAGAATTCAAATTTAGAAAGTAAACCCCTCGTTTTAATTCGATAAATCTACAGTAAATTCAATCAATAGATGAAGCACCACAAACACCAGAAACTCTACAGCGATTCAATCGCGATCGATTGCAGGGACTTCGGCAACGGAAACTGAGGCTTAAACGCCAGAAATTGAGAGAAAAATCAGAGGTAAACTCACTGTTAGGCGCAGGAAGCAGCAGCAGTAGCAGGGTCTTTGCTTCTGCTGTCTCTCCTTTTTTCCTGTCGATGGCACAGGAAGCAGCGGCGGTAACAGGAAGCGTGGTTCTTCTTCTCTTCTTCTATCCCTCCTTTTTTTTCTGGTCTTCAAGGTTTGCAGCAGAAACGATAGTGCAGCGGTAGTAACTGAAGAATGATTGTGAGCCCAATTGCGATGGTTTGCAATGGGTTTGAAAGGAGAAAAAAAGAAGAAAAAAAAAATCTCCTAATCGAACTTTTAGCTTTGATGCCATGATGAAAGAAACGATTGTGGTAGAATGGCTTATTGATCAATGATCTCAAGCTCTCTATTTATAATTAAGTGGAAAGTACACTATTACATAAATACCCTTACTTGGGTAACAAGAAATAGAAATTTACATGAATACAAACTCTAATTAAACTCCTATTAGAATCCAACAAATATTACTACATATCCAATCTCTGTTTTTCATGACTTGAAGTGATACCCACTTCAAAGGATGTGACGGCACCCTCAGTTTTTCAAAAATAAAAAATAAAAAGCTACAAATGAGATCTGAATTTCTATTACAAATTAGGATCTGAAGCTATACCCTGCGAAGTTGAAGAGAGTTGGTAAGTGCATGCAAATAACTTATTAACAGCTGCACCAAATGTCTTAATCTCTATGATAAATTAGGGTCTGAAACCGGTATCTGCAAAGTAAGAGAGAGGCAATAGTACCTGATCCATGGTACAAATTTCAGTCAAGACCACCGATGTTGTGACTAAAATTTTGGTTTTGAAAAAAATGAGATGAAACCTAGGTGGAATCGAAATAATACTAGGTTTCAATTGAAATGGTCGAAACCTACGAAATCTAGCTTCTGTAAGGTTTTGCCCTTTGAGTTTCAACCCCCAAACCACTTTTGGCAGGATTTTGTGATTTCAACTTTTGTTTCACCCTAAATCAATAACTCATTTGTCAAAACTAGTTGAAACTTGGGGGAAAATGTTGCAAATTTGTCATAATGGAAAAAGTTGACGCGATGGGATATCTACATTATGTGAATGGTTCCCACCTATAGAAACGCAATGTCTCTGTCCGTGGATAACTTCATAGGCAAAATGGCATGGCCAAATTTCCATCCAGTACTCAGAGTACTACCATAGACAAGGTATAGTTCCACCAGTTCTAGGCAAGCATTCAACATGGTACTAAAGTGTGGGACATTGTAGTTGTTAGTTGGTTATTGTATTTTGTTGACTTGTTGTATATGTAATCATTCTATCAAACAATTCATGTATGCTAATGATTCTATTCTTGTATGCAATATAGTTTGTACTTCTCGGAACTAGCCAATTGTTAGTACACTTGAATGATAAACTTTTAGTGATTTTTTTGGCAATTCTTAGTTCCATTGTGTTTATTTTGCTTTAAGATGAAATTGAGGCCATATAAGCCTTGAAACCTAAGGTCGAAGCCTTTCTTGAAAAATACCAGGTAGGGTGGGCTATATGGAGCCTAACAATTGGAGGGAAAAGACTTAGACTCAATCTTGGAAAGCTATCTTGATTCAACTAGGGAATCCTTTATAGACTAGGATCCTCTTTAAAACTCAATAAGAACCACAAATAAAAGAAAGTAATTTGCAAAAATAACAATTAATTATCCAAAAGGAATCTTAATTTAAAATAGATGCTAATTGGGACTTCAACTCTAACTGGAACTCTTAATACTAAATTAAAGAAACAAAATTAGGTATGGATCCACAAAGTTAAAACAAAAATTACTGGACTAACATAATGATAAAAAGAAATGCGAAAATGACCAGAATGCCCCCGGCAGTGTTCAGCCAGCCCACTAGATGTGCCACTTTGACTTGGGTCTAAGGCCCAAATTACTGGTTCGGCTAGGGGAAGGGGCCTGCTTACATCACCATCTGATGGCAGCCCTGCTGCTGCAACAACTCTGCCGGCATCTGCATTCCATGACTTGAACCATTCTCGTGTCTTTGGCTTTTCCATCAACCCTCTGGCTCATCTTCCTACTGCCCCTCTTACCTACTGCCCTTCTTAAAACACTTCCCTCTCCCACAACCTTCACCTGCCTTGGTTAGCTTGCCGGTGTTTCAGCATCTTCAACTTCCAATCCCCTTCTGCTACCAAAAGCCTGGTTCAACTACCTTTTTTTTTCCTGATGGCCTTCCCTAAAGCTGTGCAACCAATCCTTTATTTGTCATCCCATTCCCAACTTCTCAGCCACGTGGCCTACTCACTGGGCCTCCTTTATGCCGCCTGATGGATGATAGAATGGAGAAGATAGAAGGAAAAAGAAGATTGCACAAAACCTTTAAGATTGCACCAAACCTTTAGCTTAATTCATCTTTCTATTCCATAAAAATACAGGGATTACATGAGCAACTGAAAATAATTAAGGAACTCCTAAACCAAATAACTCGAATCCTTAATTAAAAGCCAAACCTAATTCTAGAATAAAAAATAACAAGATAGCAAATAAACTTAAAATAATCATCTTGATCTGGGTTCCCTAGCATTCAGTTTGGTCTAGGGCTGTGCTACATCACAATCAATGTCTTAATTACAAGAAAAATAAAAGAGAGATTGGACTAACAGCAAGCTACTAATTAAGCTACCATATATCATAATAGGGACACTTCCCCTATCATTATTACCAAGGCATCCTTCCCTGCTGTGGGAAATACACTGCACTCACCGAAAATGAACGAGATGGCTGGCAGGACTTGAATCCACCTTCTACTAATCCATATTTCTTTACATGTGGCACTCTGTATCATACTTGCTGATAGGTGTTTTTAAGATTGCAATAATTTCTTTGTTTTCAGCATTGCAATAATGTCTCTTATAAGGTTTGCACCTGCAGGTTGTCCCTAATACAAGGAGCAGAAGCCAGATGGGTGAAACCACTGATGGTGGACTGTACGAGATTTTTCAACAAGACTATGGGCCTGTTGGCTCTGCCAGTTTTGAAGCTGCCCGTGAAAATTTCATAGTTAGCAGTGCTGGTTACGCAGTTGCCAGCCTGTTACTTCAACCCAAGGATCGTCATAATGGCAATCTTCTTTTTGACAAGTAAGTCCAATAGTTCGTAACTTTGTATATGTGGATGAGAGCATTTGGGAGAAAGAGAGGAGAAAAAAAGAAAAAGGGAGAGGGGGGGGGGGGTTGTTGCAGTATCCTTGATGGTGTCACTAATTTGGAAGTGCACATTTACTGCTTCAACAGGGCAGACATGGCTGTGGTCACTTGGTTAGGTCTTTACGTCATAAAATTTTTAAAAATTTAGTATATTATTTCAGAAGCCCTAGGCTTATTTAATATGCTTATTAAATATTACAGTTATATAATTTAGGTAACCAAAGGGAAGCTTGCTGATCATTACTGACATTGATTGTTCAATTAACAAAGTTACTTACCTTTCATTTTGGTAAAGAAGTGTGGCAGTGTTGAAAGTTTACTCAAGCTTCAGCTACTTTCGAAATGATAGCTAGTCTAGTTTCTCCTGACTATTTGGTTATTTATTGTTAAAATGTCTTATATTTCATTCATGTATGTACAACTAGATGAGCATAAAAGTGTTTTATCTATAGATATATTATCCAGACAGCTATACTCAGGCTTCAGCTACTTTTGAAAAGATGGCTATTTTCTCCTATGTTATTGGCCATTTATTGTTAAAATGTCTTACATTCCATCCATCTATGTACAACTAGATGAGCCTAAAAGTGTTTTATCTATAAATGTGTTATCCACACAGCTGTACTCCTGTCATTATTGAGATGTTGAGGTCTTGTGAGAAAATCATTTTACATCCACGAAGGACATTTATGTCAATGCCCTAGCCACTTGGATGGTAAGAGTTCACTCAATTCTTTTCTTCTCCCTTGGCAGTGTTGGCAGGCTTGTACACATTGATTTTGGTTTTATCTTGGAAACTTCCCCTGGTGGAAATATGCGTTTTGAAAGTGCTCATTTTAAGCTGAGCCACGAGATGACCCAATTGCTTGACCCATCTGGGGTGATGAAAAGTGAAACCTGGCAATACTTTGTAAGGTAATCTCTCTCTCTCTCTCTCTCTCTCTCTCTCTCTGCCATTCGAATCTTAGTGCTGTTTGCAATGATGGTGCAATATCTGCAGCTTGTGCGTAAAGGGATACCTTGCTGCACGGCGTCATATGGATGGGATCATCAACACAGTATTGATGATGGTTGACAGTGGGCTACCTTGCTTCAGCAGGGGAGATCCCATTGGGAATCTACGCAAGAGACTCCATCCAGAGATGAGCGAACGAGAAGCTGCCAATTTCATGATTAAAACTTGTGTTGATGCCTACAACAAGTGGACAACTGCAGGTTATGATCTAATACAGTATTTGCAGCAGGGCATTGAAAAGTAGAAGCTCATCGGCCACACTCTGTATATTATTTGTTGCTAATGTATCTCATCATTGTTAACATGTTTACCTGTAGATTTTTTTTTTCCTCGTTAGGTTTTCTATTTGACAGTTCTAAAAAGGTTTGTAAATGTGAAAACACCTGAAAGGACCTGCACTGCCTCAGAGTGAGATTGTATCCTGAGTTCTGCGAGAATGCACTCTGTGCCTTGTATTGTAACTTCAATTTTAAATTGAAAAAAGTTGGGTTCTCTTTTATTGTTCTCTCTTCCTCCCCCACCCTCTGTGCATAGCCCCTGTTAAATGTGACGGTTAAATCCCCCCCCCCCCCCCTTTGGATAGAAATGTGACCGTTAATACAGTTTGGTAATGTTTCCTCCAATACCATTATCAAAACCACTAGTGGAGATTTGTATATACTGGGTAAAAAAAAACAATATTTGACCTAAAAAATTATTTTAATTCTTTGTTTCAAATGTGTTGTGCTCTGGATGGATTAATGTCAGGATTCATTGCCAGTGGTAGCCTGTTGTGTTAAATTTCTCTTCTCCACAGCGCTCCAAATGGAAAGCATCTTGGATATTATTATACTGCTTAACTATATTAGAGAGTAATTATTAAAAATTTAAATTCAATTCTATTGATGGGTCCATTTTCCCAGCAGTGGATAGGGAAAGGAAAGGATTTGAATAGATAATTATAACCAACACCTTCGGGGCCAGAGAAGAAGCCCCGCCTATATTAATTATATAAAAAGCGCCTTGAGGATGTAGTCGTGGTGTGCGCAAGCTGGCTCGGATGAACCTCTTTCCAAAAAAAAAAAATAATAATAATAATAATAATTATAACCAACATGCATGTTTATACAGTAGTGAAACATGTTCAAAATAAACATCTTGATGCGTAGTCAAGCCTTTAAAAAAAATTTGATTAGATCATCAACTTGAGTAGGACGGGGCCATGTTGGCATGGGCATTGACTTAGATGAATGATTGTTGATGCTTCTTATCTACTTTGGAGTACATGTTATTTTACTCAATCCGAAATCATGTCGTTTATAAACTAAATAAATACGGTATGGTATTCAACATGTACTAAATATTAGATGAAGAAAAAGAAAAAAAAGATGTTGTATCGGTGTGACGTACTTGTATCATTTGGTATCCAATGGTAGAAGAAAATTTTATTTGATATCACAAACACTCTTACCCTTTTTTTTTTTCTTTTTTTTGGTAAGCAACAACGCTCTGTTACTTCAATTCATTCTGAACGTCAATTCTTCAGAAGTGTTTTGACATAAACAAGTATAGAACTCATACAATTAAGTCGTTGTAGTATAGTGGTAAGTATTCCCGCCTGTCACGCGGGTGACCCGGGTTCGATCCCCGGCAACGGCGATTATCAGTTTTGATTTGCTCTTCTCACTGTCCAAGACCCTCTTTTTAAACCCAAAAAAACCATAAAGACTCCTTCGGCTTATGGGCGGTGAATAAATTCATAATAAATGCCTTCCTTTGCAATAAAGATAGCGTATTCGCAACAATACCCATCAAGTCACGATTACTAATTAATTTACTACTGACGATAAATATATTTCACCTATAATAATAAAATAACGAAAGTAAAATGTACCAAAGAGTAAAAACAAGAATATGTTTCATTAAAAAGAAAAATAGAAAACTTTAGGAACTTAAAAGAAGATTATTTTTAGAAGGGAATGTTAAAGAAAGAAATTAGGCGAGCGACACGCGGTTATACAGATTAATTATCATTAATTAAATTTATTAATTAAAGTCGGATGGCGTGTAAGGAATTTTTTAATTTAATAAAAAAATAAAATTGAATTGGCTCGCAGTCGCAGAAGCGATTAGGGATAAAACAAAAACAAATACGAATCTTCCACTATGTATTCCACTGGTTATTATTGGTAAGATAGTTGGAGTGCCATGTTCCATGGCCCACGCGAAGAGATTCAAACTGGAAAACTCAAAATTAATGGAAAGGTGAACGGCAAGAAACGTTTTTGCAGTGTTAACCAATCGAATTCCGTTAACTGCTCCTCATCACTCTCCTCTATCTCTGTCGATTTGCTTTCTCGATCTGTGTTCTTTTTGCTTCTGGCAAATTTCTGATTGCCAAAAAGAAAATGAGAGGGTGGGATAGGATTAGGTCTTCGAGATCACAAATTCAAGGTCTTGGAAGTTTCACAAGGCTTCCCTCTACCTCGAACGAGCACCAACCTTCTTCGCGTACTGTTCGTCTTGGTCGGGTCCAACCACAGGCACCTGGTCATCGCACCATCTACTGCAATGATCGAGAGGCGAATCAAATTGTCAGGTTCAAGGTTGGTACTATTCGATCCATTCCCGATCTGTTCTCCTTCTTCCATCTTTCTTTTAATCAATTGCGGACAATTTTGAAGAAACTTTCGACTGAATTGTCGCGGAAATGTCATGGCAAAGACTACTAATTATTTGAATAGAACCGCTCAAGAAAATAAAGGAAAGAGAAAGGAAAGTTTTGAGATGATTAATTTTGGTTTTCAGTATTGATATTGAGATAGATTCTTGAACATCAGTAGATAACACTCCTTAATCATGGCTCTAAAGTCCAAGAACTGACGACTCTCGTATTGTTAAGTAGATTTGCTGAATGCAATTTCCTTATACTTGGTAAAGATGTAATATATCATCAACTTATCAAATTAGGAAGATGTTAGTTTTGAGTTTGGTGGCTGTGACAGGTACCGCTGTTGATGTTAATTATGGTGACAGTGATATACAGAACCATGAGTTAGTCTTCTATACCCCCAACCAAAAAAAGAAGAAGAAGGGAAAAAGGCTTTACTTGATTATCACCTCAACCTTGTTTGTTTAAGTCTAGTTCGACACTAATTAATCTGTGTGTGGCAGAATAGCATTGTGGAACTATCTTTTACAAATAATTTTTGGATATGTGGGGATTTGAACATATTTTCATTCAGCTATGGGCTAACAATAAAAGCACCCACTCTAGAAGATAAAAACTAGAAAAAGAGACAGTTGTGACTAGAATTTGAACAAACTAAATCAACAGTTTCAATGTTAGAAAAACTACACGTTTCAAATAGGAAAATTTACTTGATAATCTCTTAGATAAATAAATCTTCACTTCAATTGAGTTAGTATTATTATGTCAATAGACATTGCCAACAGCTGCAAAACTTCCAATGCGGGTGCAAGTTTGGCCCATGTGGCCTTGACTCACCCGGAGCCCAAACAAGGACATGGCTCAAGATTTGGCCTTGAGAGCGGGTCAGGGCCAAATATTCCATCCCTAAATTAGAGCCAAGGGCAAGCTTGAGATTGGTGTTCGTCCCACTCGACCCATCCCGATCTATCCTTGATTTTTGGCCCTGATTCCAAATGAACATGAAATAAACTTGCAAAGGGATTGAGAAGGGAATCATTGCCAAAATGTTATCTTGTTTAAGGGTTAATGCTATCTACTTTTATATTTTCTTCTAGGTTCAAACAGTGAAACTTTTATATCAAATTTGTTATGGCCAGGGCCAGGGTGAAGGTCAAGAATAGGGCCTATCGAGGACAAGGCCAACCCATTTTGTCTCGGTCCAATTGGGGAAAATTAGGGTCAGATTGGGCCTGGCTTTACCTGTCAGGGTTTTAGCTCAGAGACAAGAATATTAGGCCCTTAGTCAAGGTCAGGGCAGGAATAGGCTTGGGTAAGAGCGTTCTGGTCTCGGATATGGTTTTGAAAAGCCTGACCCACTTCTTCATTGTTGCAGTCCTAACTTCCGATTTCTAGATCCAACAAAGAACAAATCCGATTGACATGCCACCAAATGTTAGATTAAGAAACTAAACTTGATCATAAGTTGCTTGTTGGAGATTGAAATTGCTGAGTTAGTTGGCTCATGCAGAGTATTGGGATTTAATTGGACGATGGATATTCCCAAGTTCTTTGATGTTAAGGCAATTTGATGCGGTTGTGGGTGGGAGTTTCCATTTATTTAGGCTGTGCTTGTCTATATCTTCTGCCAATATGGATTTAGGTCATGAGTTATCACCGAGGAAATTGGTGGAGTGTGGGGTTTTCCATGACAAGAGTGAAAGACAAAGATAGAGACATCATACTCTTGTTGTGACAGCTTAAGGGTTTATTTTTTGTATGTATGATTGCTTTATGGTGGGGAGGTGTGCTGAACAGGGTTTTTTTTAGCATGGTGGGGTTAGGCGGGGGTTTCTCAGGGGAAGAGATTGGGCCAAGAGAGGCCAAGGAGCAGGGTGGGTTGGTAGAGAGCCCAATTTCCTGTGTCATCATCAATTTCCTTAGTAGTGACTTAGTAGGCAAAACACAAGGTCCTAATGAAATCCCTATAAAAGTATGGAACACCTGAGGAACATTTGGGCTAGTTTGGCTAACCAAGTTGCTTAATAAGATTATGAGAATAAGGAAAATGCGAGATGAATGGAAGAGAAGCGTTGTGGTCCCAACTACACAAATAAAGGAGATATTCAAAGCTATAACAACTATAAAGGCATCAAACTAATGAGTCATAATATGAAATTATGGGAGAGAGTAATTGAAAACGGTTTGAGATAAGAAAACACTATTATGGAGAACCAATTTGGTTCTATGCTGGGAAGATCTAAAATGGAAGCTATTTACCTTATTGGTAGACTTATGGAAATGTATAGAGAGTGTAAGAAAGATCTTCGTATGGGCTTTATTGATCTAGAGAAAGCCTATGATAGAGCCGCTAAAGCGTTAATTTGGTAAGTTATGTATGATGGTTTGGAGACAAGTGTAAACAATGGGAGAACAAGGTTGTGAATTCTCAATTGCAGTTGGGCTACATCAAGGATCAGTTTAGCCCATATTTACTTGCGCTTATAATGGATGATTTAACCAAAGACATTCAAGATGAGGTTTATTGGTTTATGCTTTTTATCGATGATATTGTTTTGGTAGATGAGACAAGTAGAGATTAATACAAAATTAAAATTATGGAGAGCATCTTTGGAATCTAAAGGCTTTAAACTAAATAAAATGAAGATGAAATATCTGTTATGTAACTTTGGTCATCATTGGGCGGATGATGAGGTTGTGAGACTTAATGAGAAGGAGATTCCAAAAATTGATTATTTTAGATACCTTGGTTAAAAAAATGGTGATATAAAGGATGATGTTTCCCAAAGAATTAAAATAGGGTGGATGAAATGGAGACGTGCATCTGGGGTCTTGTGTGTGATTGATTTATTCCTTTAATGCTCAAAGGGAAACTCTATAGGACCATCGTACAACCAGCTATGATTATGGTGCAGAGCGTTGGGCTGTTAAGAAGCACCATATAGACCGGCAAACGATTTGCTACGAGAAAGTAGATTAAGGTTGCATGGCCATGTTCAGCTGAGGCCCTTAAATGCTCTTGTGCGGAGAAGCGATTTAATCCAGATTGAAGGAATTAGAAGAACTAGGGGTAGTCCTTTAAATGCTCTTGTGTCTTTGTTGAGTGATATAGTCAATCCTTACATTTCATCTTGACTTATCTTCATTTAGTGGATAAATATATTCATCCCATCTCTTCACAATGTCTTTATCCCTTATCTATACTGTTCTCTCATTACTCTTCATGTACCTCTTTTGGAGAGGGAGGAAGGGATAGGGAGAGAGACCCAATTCACCAATGCCTTCTTTCCCTTCCACTTCGTCTTAACTTCCACACCATCTTATTCATTTAGCAGTGATGTCTGTATACTTCCTTCTCCATTGCCTTCTTTCCTATCGGTTTTTGTTTACTTTCTAGGGTTAGTTCATTTTTGTACTGAAACCATGCATTGCTCTCAATATCTTGACCTCCTGCTATTAAAGCACATAATAATTACAGGCATTGCTCTTGATCTCCTCTTGACATTATGTTTACAATGAAGGTGGAGTAGGTGAAAATGTTTCTGGAGTTGTTGAGACCTTGGTTCATGATTTTTATCAGGCACATTTTCTTCATTTTCTCGAGCTTTTTCCTTCCAAGGAACAGCAGAACATGTCCAGAGATGTTCTGCAGGTATTGCTACTACCGGAGCTGTGGACGGAGGGAAGTGAGATAGGAGAGTGAATTAAGTGTTTTAGAAAAGGGTAATTTTGTAATTTAACCTAATGGATAAATAAGAAATAACACATCTCAGAGTTATTTCGAGATTCTTGAAAAATGTAAACATGCCATGTCATCAGTTAACAAACAAAGCTTAACAGTAGGAAGCAATAGTAAATGCAGGCAAATTCTAAGGTTCAACTAGTAATTTCAAAAAGTACAGGGGATGGCATTGTAATTAAGTTATAGTATGGGGGCATCATTAGTTAGTTGGTATGGAAGAACTGCTGCGCCGCGGGAAATCCTTCTCTATACAAGTTCTCGTACGAGGTTTTTGAACAGAACTTCGATAGGCGAGAGGTGTAAGCACCGCGAGGTGTGAACCTTCTTTTTATACTTCTATTTTTCAACATCTTGGTAGTTTTGATTTGCAGCTCTCTTTTATAACTGGCTTGCCTTATTTCATGAGTTAGCTATTGCTCATTTCTTTATTATGATGTATCTAATTCAAAAATCTTTCAGGGGAATTCTGTATCAACCACAAAGTATAGCCTCCTTACCTTTGTACCGAAAGGGTTGTTTGAACAGGTAATATGCCCTGAACCTATGGGTTAAATAGATCTGTTTTTAGGTAATGAACTATTAACTGGATCCTTCTTTATCATATACTCCTTAATGTGAAAAACTGCGTTGGTCTCATCCCACCTAACTTCTTCTAAAATGTTTCCTCTCTGTTCATGTTGACAGTTCAGGCGGGTAGCTAATTTATACTTTCTTATGATCTCTATCTTATCTACAACACCGATGAGGTATTTTGTTGGAGTTAGCTAGTTTCTTTTGAATTTACTTGCTTGTGCCCCCCCCCCCCCCCCCAAAAAAAAATAATAATAAAAATAAAAATATTTATTATCTTTATTTTAAGCCTGTTTGATTGGAAATTTTATTTGCGCTAACATTTTCGGATATGAATGCATAACAGATTTTATTCATCATACACACAAATATATACATACATACATACATACACACATATATATTTTTTGTATGTGGTTTTGAATAATTGCTGTTTTTGTGGCAGTCCTGTAAATCCTGTAACAAATGTGGTACCACTGAGTCTCGTGCTTTTTGTCTCCCTTGTAAAGGAGGCTTTTGAAGACTGGGTAAGTTATACACATCAAGGATATAATGCTACTATACTTTGTGAGATTTGTTTTTGTTGAGATATTTATGTTTATATTTTAGGAAGAAGGTTTCTAGGATATACAAAGCTGGAAATTATTCTTCTTAAACCACCATGAGTGCTATGTAGGAATGGCAGTTGGTCAATTGGGCTAGATGGGAATAACCTGGATAGTCCTTGTGAAAGAATTTTGTGGCCCTTCTCAGCCACGAGGCCCATGACCCATTGTATATGGGTCTTTTCATTTTAACTATATATGTTCTTCCATCATTTCATTTGAACTATTTGGTGAAGGGTCATATTGACCTTTAGAGAAGCAAGATTATTCTGAAAACAAAGCCATGACTAGTGATAATTCTTCACTTGTCCAATTTTTAAGTCCTGAGTGAATTGCCGCATTGAAGCGCTGCCAAAAACCTGGGTCCTTCCATTTTAAGTAGGGAGTATTTTTTGTTTTTTGGGAAGTTTCAAAACCACTGGGTTTAGTTGTTTCCATCTTTTGTTGTTTATTGGATATTTCATGTTTCAGAGCAGAATAATTATTTAAAGTTGATTGTTTCTTTTCCTTGTACTGTAAAACAGAAACGTTTAATTAACGACAGAGTGATCAATAGTACCCCCGTGGATGTTTTGCAAGGCCAGAGATGGGAAAGTGTTCCCTGGAGGAAGCTGCAGGTTGGGGACATTGTTAGAGTAAGTTAACCAACTTTATGTTGCCCGCATCCCTTTTCACATAATCTTAAGATGTATGAGTTGGGGTACACAGTTTTTCTTTTGGAGATGAGTGGATACCATAATATTTTGATATCATAGGAGATACTGCTATGCTTGAACAAGTCATTATTATTGCTAATTCTGTCAGAAATTCTGCAATGGTCTAGTGATAATTCTTCACTTGGCCATTGCATATTTTTTTTCCAGTCAAAGGCTTTACTTGCAAGGTAAAAGAAATGATTAGAGGCAAGGCTAGAAAGGCTTAGAAAAGACCAAGTCTGCATGGAATACTTAGTTGAGTCTCTTCTCATCTCATATAGTGAAGAAGTTTGAATGATTTATACATAGAACCTTTACGACTAAGGGCATGCATACAGGCTTAGGATTCCTTGTGATTGAAAATATATTATATAAATTACTTTTCTAACTAGGTAAATATTCCTTGAAATAGTTTCATGTTGCAAATTGCTAGGACTATTTCTTGATCACAGTTGTAGCTTATATCATGAACTATGAATCTGATTATTGCATTGATTTCAGGTTAAACAGGATGGGTTCTTTCCTGCTGATATACTGTTCCTTGCTAGCTCAAATCCAGATGGTGTTTGCTACATTGAGGTTCTTTATCATTTCCTTTTGTTTATGCTTTGTAGTGTACATATGGCTGCTCTAAAGCATACATGGTTTCTGACAATATTTTGTTTGTGCTATTTTGGTTTTGACTCTCTTCCTGTGTGCTCATGTGCACATAAACACTTGTGGGCATGTGGCTTCTTTTTTCCCCCCAGACTGCAAATCTTGATGGTGAGACAAATTTGAAGATCCGAAAAGCACTGGAAAAGACTTGGGATTATTTGAGTCCTGAGAAGGCATATGAATTCAAAGGTTTAATCTTCTCTAGTTACTCACTGTGTTGCGTTCAGTTCACTTGGATCAGTGTTTTAGGACTAAATCCTTACTGAGATTTGTTTAAAGAGCACTCCATCAAACTAATTTGGAGAAATAAGCAATACAAGATTTCTTCCTGCTTGATTTCGAATGGTATCATATCCCTTGTGTCATCTTCAGATGGGTTTCATAAGAAAGTTAGACTTGACCAGAAGCATAAATCAGTCTTCAGTAACATCTGTTGTTTTTTTATTTGTATTTGAATCCTTTATCCTATGCATGATATTTAAACAAGTTAACATTTTCATGTATTTTCACACTTTATGATTTGTCAAAGGCTCAAAAACAGAGTCAATGATTTCAAGTTTTGACAATCAGACATCAATAATGTCATGCTTGTCAACTCAGCTGACTGCAGAATTGGCAGCAGCAAGAGTCGCTGAAGATGTAAACTCAATTTTGGGGTTAGGGTTTCTTGGAAGAATTCCCTAAAATTGAGGGTTTGCCCAGAATCTCCTCGAAAATAAATTAAAAATATTATGGTATGCCTATGGGTAACCAAGAAAGTTGTTGGAATCTCTTAGAAGGGATATGAGGTGAAAAGGATCAATCTAAATTAATGTGGGGAAGTTTTAATATCACAAAGTAATGGGTTTGGATAATTTGGGAAAAGGGAAAAACTAGGGTTTTATCAAAACCCAAGATGGGATGGTTTACTTGATAATAGGATCATCAAACCTACGCTAGGTAAGATGCAAAAAGGATAGGAAGCCTGCGGTTGGGTTTTGGAAGGATTTGGAGAGGGCTATGGGTTGGATCTCTGAAAAGGGGAAAGATCTTGGGCAATATTGTACTCTCTTTCTTGTTCTTTTCTTTTATTGTCTTTCTTTTTTCTTCTTTCTTTCTTTTTTTTTCCCATATCTGCCACAAGCCCAAACAGGGGAGGGAAGGGTTGCAAACTTGCAATGAAGAAGAGGGAAGGAAAGAAGGGGGGAGCAGGGTAGGGGAGGGGTGGGTGAGTGACCAGGAAGGATTGTAGGGGTCTGAGGGAGGGGTTTAGGGGCTATCGGGGGCTCGGGAAGCTGCTGCAGTGGTGTGGCAGCAACGGGGGTGGACTTTAGGGTTGCACAAGCAGGGGAGGGGTGCGATGGGTTGGGAGGTGAGGGAAAGGGGTGGGGTCTGCTGTACTTACTTGGAGGCTGCTTTAGACTCTTGAAAAAGATGATGGAGACTGCAAGAAGAGTGCTAAGACAGAATGTTGCTGCTGATATTTGAAGAAGAAACTGTACGAATAAATCTATCCAAGATCACATAGATCGATTAAAAGCACCTTAGCATAATAACAGTACAAGACGATGAACATACCTTCTTTATAATCCATTGGACACGAAGTGCAACGGAATCTCTTCTTTAGTCTCCCACGAAGAAGAACCTGAAGTTGATTCTGTGATCAACTTGATGCTAGATCTTCTCCTCTAGACTCCTCCCTATTCACTGGCTTGATGGAACAACCTCTCTAAACTAACACTTTATGTGCAGAGAATAATGTGATGCATTAGGGTTTAGAGGAGGGACCTAGCATCCTTTATAGACAAACTCATTAGATCGTCCATCAAGGTCCAACAGTCCCTATTAGCCCACACTAGTCAGTCCATATAAGAGTTTAGTAACCATATATTACTCATATCAAACCAATAAGGAAACCAAATTGGAGTGTAACACAATCAATGAAGCCCATCTTATGTGGAATATTTTATTAATATTCTAATAGAAAATTAACTTTAAATCCACCATGGCCCCCCAACAAGAACCACGGTCCTCAACTCAAATATTCTTATTCAAATAATCAGACTTGAAAATTATAAAGAAAGAATAAGCTATTTATAGCCTACTAGAAGACTCTAAACCTAAGTTTGTTTCCTTTTTAGATTAGGATCCCCTTACAATTAATCTTGACCGTCCAAATAAGTAATTAAAGATCTAAAGGAATCTCCTTGAACCTCCAAGACTCAAATACTAAAGGAACTCTTCTTCTAAATGAATACTGATAAGAGTTTTTAAAAGAAGATTTCTATGGACTCAGGAACTCACTTTGACCTAAACTAGCTCCTGATTGACCAGGACTCTTTTGAAAATTAAAAAGACAATTCCAAAAATTAAAATCAGCAACTAATTAGGGATGGGATGGACCAAACTATCCATCTTGGAGGGTTCGGCCAACCCTAGGTGCACCTCTTTGGATTGGCCTTGAGGCCCACTCTAGGGGTTTGGCTAGGGGTTGAATTCTTGTTGACATCAGTTCTCCCCTTCTTGAAAGCATTCATCTCCTGATGGATGTGCTGGTCAAATGATCTTGGTTTGATTCTCTAGAGATGTTTGGTGTGAGCTTGTCCGCATCTTCTTGAAAGCATTCATCTCCTAATGTAGTAGGTGCTTTGCTGCTAGTACTGCTCTAAGATAGAACGTCTGGTATGGTAGTTTTGGTGGGGATGAAATCGTCAATCCTAAGGGCCTTTTTGTCAAAAACCTGAGGAAAGATGAAGTGAATGGGCATGCTATTAGAGTCCTTCCTTGTCACCACCTCATTTAGTATCATAGCTATAGCTTTGAGAATCTTTGTAGTATCTCCTTCAAGAAAAATTTTGAAACCCAAGGGAGGGCCTATTTTGTAAGGAATAGGGGCTGGTGTGGCCTTGATATCCGTGGCAGCATTACTCTACCCTTAAGGTCAAGGGCAGAGAGCACCATTGGTGGAGTGGGTACCTCATCAGTTACCTCTGCTTTCAGTGTTGCTGATTTGGCCATGTCTCTGTACTCTATAAGGGCATCAAACTCTTCTAGCATGACTGTAATTGGCTTTGACGGCAGCTTTATTTTTGTGTCATCTTACTAAGACCTTGGCATTCGTCCAAGTGTGCTACCTTATCGCTGGAATCTTCTAGGGCTGCCTCTACAGGTGGACAAAGGACTTCTTCAGGAACTAGTTGGTGGATTTGGGAAACTGTCTCCCCTTCTATGAGGGCACTCGCTGGCTAGGTGATCCTTGTTATAGACACTTCATTGCTGTATCATTTCACATATACTCTGTCCTTGGAGGGTATTGAAAAGAGTTGGAAGTATTGGTAGATGGTGCATCCCTCCTATGGACAATATTTTGGTGGTTGTGTGGCTCTAAGTCATAGTCATGAATGTAGTAAGACCTATGAGCTCTTCCAAAGTGGATGGGGGAGTGATGATGGGACCTCTCTATATCTTCAAACTAGGGGTTTCCATACCTGAGTTTGCTAATATGATTATCCCTGTTGCTTTTTCCTCTTTACTAGTTCTCCTTGTTTCTTCCGTCAAATTTTGCAAACTTTTGGTGGCACCGTTGTTGGGGAGAGTAGGGTTATTACCGTCATGTAGCAAAAATAGATCGCTCAAAGCTTTTGACATCTCTTTCCAAGTGTTGGGTTCATTACCAATGGTCTTCAAAGTGTCCGCCTAGGTAGTAAGGTGGTTTTTCAACCTTATTATTTGCCACCACTTTGTTGACATGCAATTTTTCAACTGCTTTTTGGCCTAAACACTACCACTTTGTCGCCTTGTGCGCCTAAATGCCAAAGTGCTCACTTTTTTTGACATTTTGTACATATTAATATTTTTTTTCAATCAAATTTTATTCTACAAAACCATATACGAATTTAATAAGTAGTCATTTCAGAATTGGGTAAAAGTGAGTAAAAATATAAAATTACTACTTTCTTTTTCATACTTATAATTTGATATACGTCATAGTCATATGTTATGATGCTTATAGAGATGAACTTATGTTTTTTTTTTTTTTTGGACGAATAAATAATATATTAAAAGCAACAAGCAACACAACAAGAGAAGATTACAAAGGGACTGAAATAAAGGGGGGGGGGGGGAGCAAGGAGCTCAAGAGGGGGAGATGAGAGAGCAGCTGAGGCCCTATAAACTAACAATTAACCTATTTTTGGGGGTGTCGGCAATAGGGGGATGGGGGAGGGATAGCAATCTAGAAGATACATCAAAGTAGATGGCTTTCCAAATCAAGTCTAAGGAACGAGATTTGGGAGTCCATCTTTTAAGGTTGCGCTCCCACTAAATGTGATGGATGGCGGCACTAAAGACTAGCTTGCCAAGGCGATCGCATATGGAGTGACCGGCAAGGTTCCTTGAGATCCAAGACCAATCACGAACAAACCCGTGTGAGTGTCTCGAGCGAGGCCAAATGGATGCAAGGGTTCTATCCCATAGGGAACGAGAGAAGGGACAGGAGAAGAAAAGGTGGTCAATGTCCTCTGAACCACTCCAGCAAAGGGTACAGCTAGGGTTGGCGGGGATAAAGCGGCTGATGAGGAAGGATTGGGTAGGAGAGCACGGTTGAGAGCTCTCCAAAGGATGAGGGTATGATGGGGGATGTGACCTTTGAACCAAACCAAATGGGACTAGGGGACAGGGGGATGGGGAGAGCGGAGAAGGCTCCATGCGGAGGAAGTGGTAAAAGATTTGGACAGCGAAGGGGACCAAATGGTGGTATCTCAGGGAAGGTTAAGGATAGGGGGGAGAGAATTCCAAACATGTGTGAGACTAAGGTGGGGGAGATGAACTTATGTTTGTTGTTCTTTTTTGGATAATCTTTCATAGATTTGACTCTTGAATGCTCTTTTTTTGGATGAATATGATTCTTGAATGTTGGTTTAGCTTATGATAAATATTTATGAGTTTAAAAGTAGTTGTATTGAAAAAATTTGACCCAACCGCTTTGATCGCCTTATTGCCGCCTAGGCGCCGTTTGTCTCATAATCGGTTAGGTGGGACCCCAACCGCTTTGGTCGCCTTGCCGCCTTGACAACCATTTTCATTATCCTTATAACTCATTCGTCTTCTTTTATAGTTTCACTATTCTCGGCATGCCAATGAATTGATTATACTCAAACCATCTAGCCATTTTCTGAATAATAATGCCAATCAAATTAACTACCAAGATCATACAAGCACTCGTAAAAAATTGAAAATCATTGACACCATCATAAGTCTCTAACTCGTGAATCTCTAGAGCCTTTGTTGTTGCATTATCTCTCTATGCATATGTTAGGACTCTGGGAAGATGCCACATGGAAAGAGAGAGGGGGGGGGGGGGAGAGAAAGAGGAGTGAGGTTAACTTATAAAAGGGGGAAAAGATGTGAGTAGGGGTTATCAGTTATTGTATGCGGGGTTTGGGCAGCCTTTGGCTGAGGGCACCCTTTGCTGTGGGGGTGAAACCAATGTTATCTTTAGTTTCTTGCGGTTATTCTTATTCAAGTAATTCAGATATTAGTCCAGTTATTGAACCCTATTAGTATTTCTGCTGTTCGATTCACAGGTTCCTAACAGCATACTAAGTAGTTTTTAGTTGGTTCCTCTATACTACTACTATTCATCTATAACTCTGAATTTATAGCTCTGACATGGGGTGCTAGGAATTGCTGGAAGCTGCATCTCTGATACCAATTGATGTAAACCCAATTTAAGGGTTAGAGTTTCTTGGAAGAATTCCCTAAAATTGAGGGTTAGTCAAGAATCTTCCAGCAAATAAATTAAAAATATTATGGGATGCTTATGGGTAACCAAGAAAGTTGTTGGAATCTCTTAGGAGGGATATGGAGTGAAAAGGATCAATCTAAATTAATGTGGGAAAGTTCTCATGTTACAAAGCGAATGGGTTGGGATAATATAGTAAAAGGGAAAAATTAGGGTTTTATCAAAACACTAGATGGGATGGTTTACTTGATAATAGGATATCCAAACTCACACTAGGTAAGATGGGAAGACGATAGGAAGCTTGCGGATGGGAGGTTATAGGAATGACTCTTGGGAGGGCAATGGGTTGGATCTCTGAAAAGGGGAAAGTTGTTGGGCAATCTTGTACTCTCTTTCTTGTTCTTTTCTTTTATTTTCTTCTTTCTCCCCCCCCCCCCCCCCCGATATGTTGCAAACCCAAACAGGGGAGGGGAGGAGAAAGGGAAAGAAGGGGCAGCAGGGTAGGGGAGCGGTGGGGGAGTGACCAGGGGATTAGGGGCTGTCGGAGGCTGGGGAAGCTGCTGCTAAGGGTGTGACATCAAAGGTGGGGAGATCTTTAGAGTCGCTCAAGCATGGGAGGGGCTGGGAGAAGGGTGTGATGGGTTGGGAGGTGAGGGAAGGGGGTGGAATCTACTGTACTTGTAGACTGCTTTAGAGACTCGAAAAGATGATGTAGAATGGAAGAAGAGTGCTAGACAGAAGTTGTTGCTGATCTTTGAAGAAGAAACTTAACTTTATATCCACCATGGCCCCCTCAACAGGAACCACGGTCCTCAACTCAAATATTCTTGTTCAAATAATCAGACTTGAAAATTACAACGAAAGAATAGGCCTACTTATAGCCTACTAAAAGACTCTAAACCTAAGTGGGTTTGCTTTGTAGTTAGGAACCCCTTACAATTAATCTTGACTGTCCAAATAAATGATTAAAGATCTAACGGAATCTCTTTGAAATTAGATTCCTCCTAAGACCCAAGTACTAAAGGAACTCTTCTTGTAAGTAAAGAATGATTAGAGTTATCTTAATAGAAGATTCCAAGGGACTCAAGAACTCATCTTTGAACTAGACTCCTAACTGACCAAGACTCCACTGAAAATTAAAATCAGCAACTAATTAGGGCTGGGATGGACCAAACTACCCCTCTTGGAGAGTTTGGCCAGCCCTAGGTGCGCCACTTTGGAGTGGGCCCCAGTTGTTCGGTCATCGGTTAGTCAACACTTTGATTGCATTGCATGTTAGGTGCCATACAGAAGAACGTTCAGCTGGAATTGAAGATGTGGTTTATCTGTCAAGGTTTTATGAGTTTGCCTTCCTTTTTGCATGGATGTTCGTCTTACAATCCTAACTATTGCAAATTCATGTATTTGTTTTTATTTTGTTATCGAATTGAGTAATTGTTGCCCTTGCAATATTATTCTCATGGTGATTGTTATCTTGAATGCAGGGGAAGTACAATGTGAACAACCAAATAACTCTTTGTACACCTTCACCGGCAACCTTATTATCCAGAAGCAAACATTGCCCCTTTCTCCAAATCAATTATTGTTGCGAGTATGGTTTAACTTCTGCCTTTTTAATTTTCCTCCCCTTCTTTTTGGTTGTCGTTAATGAGGCTCATTGTGCTTTTCATGGTCCTTGGATGCTCTGTTGGAAATATGTGTCTCAGTCCTGTCTTGTCACTGCTAAGGGCTCATCTGGTGTAACTTCTCTGTAGTGACTGAAGAGTTTGTTTATGTTTCCATGTTGTTCTTATAGTATTGAATTTGATAAAAACTTGATTCTTCCATTCTTTTTGGCGATAGGAGTCTTTTGTTGGGTTGGGGGGGGGGGGGGGGGGTTGAAAATCACTTGCTTTTTATCCTAAGAATTTCTTTTTCTTCATTGGTGGGGATCATTTATAAAAATTCAGAGAATTTCCTCTCAAAAGGCACTTTAAAGAAGTTGAATTTATACTTCTGGTTAAGTTTTCCATTTCTGCTTTTTATGCTGTTATCTTTCATTTCATGCATCTTTACATGACATCCCCTGTTGTGACAAAGTAGATTGCTTTGATTTGTTTTAATTATTTTTACATAGGTTAAGTTTCTTTCTTTCTTTCTTTCTTCTTCTGCTTCTTTCTTTTTTTTTCCTTCTTGTTCTACTTTCTTTTTTTTAAGTTATGTTTGTTCCTCTCAAAGACCCATTTGAGAGCTTTTGCGGAATATTTTCTGTGACATTCTAGTAGGAGACTCATATACGTTAGTCTTTTGAAGTTTCCATCTTTGATTTTTTTTTCTTTTCTTTTTTTATGTTTTATGTTTTCTTTCTGTCTTGGTGGTATTTTTCACTTGTCAATGTAACAAGTCTTATTCACTCAGGGATGCAGTCTCCGAAATACAGAATATATTGTTGGGGCTGTTATATTTACTGGGCATGAAACAAAGGTATGCTCTCTTTCCAGCTGCTCTGTGGCTTCCTTTGGAAACTCCTCTTCACCTCCCAGTTCCTTGTTGATCCTTGTATGTATACATAGAATGATGGAATTAGTTTCATCCACCCACCCACCCACCCCCCTTCCAAAAAAAAAGAACTCTCTCTTCTCTTAAATTGACTTTTAATGATTACATGTGTAAAGAACTTGCAATAAAGTAATCCATCTATTGAAGCAGATCATGATACATCTATCTTAGAGCTCCTTTTTTTTTCCCGCCGGGGGGGGGAGGGGGGTTTGCATTTTTCCATAGTGATGGTGTATATTCACAATTAAATAAACACTTTGTTTTAGATTATTTTTGTATTTACCACAAATTCATCAATCCTGCTTTTCTGTTCCTTTCTTTGGATCTTTCAGTTTACGTTTTCATGTTGTGAAGCACATCTCTAGCATTATCCCAGTTACTTGCAGTTGGGTGTCACATCATTCTCTCTGTAACTTTCCATGCTTTTTGGACCCTAATTTTTTTTGCTGTTATGTTTTCATGGAGTAAATTCCAGGTTATGATGAATGCCATGAATGTTCCTTCCAAAAGAAGTACATTGGAGAGGAAACTAGACAAGCTTATACTTGCTCTCTTTGCTACTCTCTTCTGTATGTGCCTCATTGGTTCCATTGGCAGGTATGGTGATTGTAAGGCGGCTTTTGTTAATTACTGTGCAACACCTTGCATATGTTGCCAAAAGTTTGGATTTTTTTTAATAGTTGGAAGTCACCTTGTTTTTTGCTTGGTTGAATTTTGCAGTGGTGTGTTCATAGATCGGAAATACTACTACTTAGGTCTTGGTGAAGGTGTGGAAAGTCAATTCAACCCGAACAACAGATTTCTGGTACGTATCAGTGCTCTGGACAATCACATTATCTTAAGAAATGGTAACGTTTATGTCAATACCATACTTACATTTCTAATATTTTGCTTTTCTTATCAGGTTGCTGTGCTGACTATGTTTACTGTAATTACGTTGTACTCGACCATTATTCCTATATCTCTTTATGTTTCTATTGAGGTGGGTTGCTTATTGGATTAAGTTCAGATGCCATCTGGTGAAAAGGATATATGCTTCTTTCTCGAAACTTTGCAGATAAATATGTTGCTTTGTACTTAGAAGTGTTTTAAAATTTCAGATGATCAAATTTATTCAATCCACTCAGTATATCAACAAGGATTTACACATGTACCATGCTGAAACCGACACACCTGCATTGGCTCGAACATCTAATCTGAATGAGGAGCTAGGACAGGTATATTGATCAAATCCTTTTAATAGCTGCATTCCTTTCTACAGTGTAGATGTGGCTTTAGATGGTTTTAGCTGTCTTTTGTCTTGTCTCTAGACTCTCTACTTTGCTGACATATGGAGAAACTGTTTTTTTGAGCTTACTGTTAAATTGTGTTTTTTAGCATGATTTGAATTGTTGCAATTGCGAGTTTTAAGTCTTATACTATGAAATCTCTCCTTTGAACAGGTAGAGTTCATATTTTCGGATAAAACAGGAACATTAACTAGAAACTTGATGGAGTTCTTTAAGTGTTCAATTGGAGGAGAGGTTTATGGCACTGGGATAACTGAAATAGAAAGAGGAGCTGCTGAGCGGAAGGGCATGAAAATTGAGGAGGTATGTTTGCAGGCCATTTTTGAAAGTTACAGGCTTTTATACATATACTTTGCTTTGTCGTCATTTTCTGGTTGGTGCACTCTGTCCTCTACAGGCGCCAAGATCAGCAACTGCAGTACATGAGAAGGGTTTCAACTTTGATGATCCTAGGATAATGCTTGGTGCTTGGCGGAATGAGCCTAATCCTGATACTTTCATGGTAATATTAACTAGTGGGATCATATTGAAAAACTATTTTAGCATCCCATTAAATGATTTCTATGGTTTGAATTGTTTCCATGTGCTAGTGACTTGGCGTAAGATAACAACTTGTATTTTAGAAAGGAAGTTTCTTTTAAAAAAGATTTGGGCATAAGATATCATTTTCCTGTTCCCATTAAACATATTTTCCCTTGGTTTATTTCTATTGTGCTGGTTGAGGCCCTAGTAATTTTTCTGTTCTGATTTTAAAACTTGGTTGGAATCTGAGTGAATTTTAATTGTTCTTCTTTGTATTGAATTTTTTGTGGGATCTAAGGATGAAATTGGAAAGAATTCAATATTCTAAATCTACTTATTTCATATGGCATTCCATCTTTTTACTAATGATTGAACAATAAGTCTGTAATTTTAAGGATTGCTTCGGTGATAGTTGCTTGGTTTTCTGTTATAGATGTGCTTTTCTGCATATCAGCCTCACTAGAAATGGTCAATCATTTCCCGATGGCAAGCTGCTGCATTAAAATGATAACGCATTTCCATCTAGTTCAGAGTCAGAGTTTGGTGAATGATGCAACTTATCATTAATGACAGAGGCCTTCCTTGTTTATAATGTGATTGCAAGCCTAAAAGGTTAAACTGGGAAGAAGGGGAAAAACATCAATGCTATATTAAATAGCTAATAACCTAATCATATGGATCTCAATACTCCCCCTCAAGTTGTTGCAAATATATCATACATGCTGAACTTTAAGACCAGCAAACGAAACAACCTTTCAATTTAAGCCTTACTTAACACATCAGCAGGGAATACTAATGATCCCTTCTTCAAGCTTCTTCTTGATGAAATGTCTATCAATCTCGATATGCTTTGTCCTGTCATGCTGAACTGGATTGTGAGCATTACTAATGCCAACCTTTGTTATCTTAGTAGTTGTAGATAGGGTCTTCTAAGATAATTCCAACCGTGGTACTCAATTTCACGAAATTTTGGTAGTCTCGAGCTTATCGAGATGATATATGATCTGAAACTGACTGAATTCCAATGAAATTTCGGTATTTCGTGAAATTTCAAGAATTTCAAGGGGTTTTAATTGTGAATTGTAATTTATATTTGACTACTTCTCAATATTTTTTTCTATGAAAGTTCCAATCTTCTCTTGTGTATACATCTTTGTATTTGTGAAAATATGTGATTCAATTTTGCCCAAATACTGCCGGGTGTGCGCAAATTAAGAAGACGACTTTGTGTTAGGTTTTAGTTAGAGCAACATAGCTATTGTGTTTATTGGGCTCAAATTAGTTGTTACACCAAAAATCACACCCAAAAACCACAGAAATTTCATCGGAATGTTGGCCGAAATCTCGATATCAGTTGAGGCACCAAGATGAGACGAGATTTTGAACTTTGTCTCCATCTCACTAGTAATCCCCTAAGCCGCATGAGTTTACAAATCCCTTGTGCCATTGCACAGTATTTCTGTGTGAAGACCAGTTTTCCCAATGTGAAATGTTTTGGGGCCTAAACATGCCCAGATGACTGTCTTTCAACTTTGGCCATCGCCGCCAGGTAGGGCGCGGGTCTTGTTCAGAATTTCAAATCCTTTGAAGTGATTGGTTGTGGTTCCCTAACTATTCAGATTTCTTATGTTCCTTTTTGGGCATTTTGGCTATTTCCCCTTTTGAAGTAGGTATTTTTCACCTATAACTAGTTATAGTGTCTTAATAGGGTTGAGAGGGGTAGAATAACGGTTAGGTGCTACTCATTTTCTTCCTCATAATGAAAACACCATATTTTCTTGGGATGTGGGCTTCAGGTGAACCACGTAAAATCTCGTCTCATGTGCATCGCATGTGGACTTCTGTTGGGTGAGCATTATGAGGCTGCGTCTGCATTATTCTTAAAACATGGTTTCCACATGTAAAATTATTTAGATCTTGCTTAGGTTTTCATCAATATGGTTCATAATCTAGTATCCTTTGTTGAACCATGCATATGTGTCGCTGCATATTCTTATTTATGTTCACTGTATGATAATCTCACTGAAATTTTTTTGTTCGTTGAGTAGGAATTCTTCAGGTGTCTTGCTATATGCCATACCGTGCTTCCTGAAGGTGATCCATCCCCCGAGAAGATTGCATATCAGGCTGCATCTCCAGATGAAGCTGCTTTAGTTACTGCTGCAAAGAACTTCGGCTTTTTCTTTTATAGGTTAGAACTTCACATATGGCATCTGATATCATAATGTCAATCTCAGTACCGGGTCTGAATGAAACTGCTTCCACTGGCTTTCCTCTTATTGTTGTATTATATTTTGTTGGTGCCATTTAGAAACTGAATATCTGATCTACGATTTTATGTTTCGATTGAGTGTGACTTTGTTTCATCTTTCAGGCGGACACCAACTGCAATCATGGTTCGTGAATCACATGTAGAGAAGATGGGTAAAATCCAAGATGTCCCTTACGAGATTCTGAATGTTATAGAGTTCAATAGGTGGGTTTCGTCAATCTTCTATTCTTATTTTCTCTTATCATTCTGTGTTGTACCTTAATGGTAGTAATGATGGTCATTTTGTCATTTAATAGTACAAGGAAGCGTCAGTCTGTCATATGTCGCTATCCAAATGGGAGGCTCGTTTTGTATTGTAAGGTGATCATTTCTCATGGTTCTTTGTTTTTAAGACCAGCATTGCTAAGGACAAATTGAAATATGAGACCAAGATAAGATAAAACCATCTTTTGCAGGGAGCAGATACTGTCATATATGAAAGACTGGTGGAAGGAAATAATGGCATAAAAAACTTAACTAGAGAACACTTGGAACAGTTTGGTTCATCTGGTTTACGTACACTTTGCTTAGCTTACAAGGATTTAGGTACTGAACTTTATGAAAGCTGGAATGAGAAATTCATACAAGCGAAGTCTTCTTTGAGAGATCGAGAAAAGAAATTGGAGGAGGTATGTGCCTGTGCTTTTGAATCCTATTTTTAAAGTCATTAAACTGAAATTTATTCTTTCTGGCAAATAGGGAGATTCTAACATTCAAAAGGGTCTCTTCACATGTCGGATACAGTAGGCAATGGAAAACATGGGTAGCATTGTAGAGAAGGTTGAATCCATCGATCTTGTTAAAGTTCAGTTTAGTTAGTATATAACAGGCATGGTGGGAGATCTCGAGATTTCTCACTTTTTCAAAGAAGTGAGACAAGATGGAGATCGAGAGCAGATAGTTGGGATATCTCGCTCGAGATCTCGCCATATCTCGCTGGAACTCTCAATTTTCGCCAATTTTTTTGAAATTTTTGCTGGATTTTCACTTGCAACTACTCTTAGCACATTTACCACATCAAAGGAAGATCAATCATTCTCTTCTTGTCTTATGAACTTATGATTTAATAACTTATATAGAACTTCTAATGGTTGTATGATTTTATTATTCTATTCTTGAAAATTGAGATTGTGATACTCATGTGGATGGAATTTTGATGACATTTAGGTTATTTGATGCATTTGATACACTTGCTTTTCATTTATATGCCTTAAAGGTTATATGTTACATGTTGTATAACCTTGCATTCCCTAATCTTACAATATTTCGGTTTCACACAATGGGTAGATTTAGAAATCATACTTAGGGTTGTTTTTTGATAAATCAAAGGCCACCAATGTGTTCAAAAGGCCTAAAATAGACTAAATACCAAATTTCAGCCCAATTGGGACCCTAGAAACCCACCGAGTTGACGCCTAAAATTGCATATCTCAACTGAGATCTCGGTTTTTCAAGGTGGCGGCTTGAGAGCTAGATCTTCTACCATGATAACAGGTTCTAAACATGGTTTATTGCAGAGTTGTACAAATTATGGAGATGCGTCAATCGTATACCTGTTGTAGACCATGGTCTATAGGCACCATTGACATATCTCGTGTTTGAGGCCCCTTTCCCCCCATCCAATACTTCTTTATTCCTCCGTACTATTTTGATATGAACAGACCCCAAGAAAAGTGAAGATGCTTTCACCCTCTAAACGTAAAGTTTGAGGTTAGCAGCGTCTTTATGGTTCTCCATAGCTTTGGGTACACTTACATTGCATATATGGCATGCTTGTTCTGTGTTGCAATTCTAAGGGAAAAGGATAGAGGGATCTTTACACTAATGATCCACCCAAACTCAAAGTCAAAACCATTATATTCTATGATTATATATATACTCAAGTTGTGGTAAATCTTTCATTGTACGAAATGATCCTACTTTCAACTACAAACACTACCCATATAGTTATTAAAAACTAAGTATTCAGATCTTTCATAAGGCCAAAGTTTTCTATTTACATATTTATTGAAATTAATGTGTTAATGAATGCTTGCTTTGTGGCAAATTTTCATTAGACTAATCATCCTATATCATAATTATAAAGAATTAATAAAATCACTAAAAGCAAAGAATTCAAGTTTTTTATAAGGGTAAATTCATTTCTGCTTAAGTTGAGGTAAATCTTTTATTAAACCAAATGGTCCTACTTCTGGCCTGCAAAGGCTACTTTGAACTGAAAATTCAATTTAGCAGCTTTTTTGATCCATGAGATTTTTTTCCTCCTTAAATTAATAAATGGTGGACAAGAATGCAGATAAAATTATATATTTTTCCACTGAAATATCAAATTGACTTTAGACTCTTTTGAAGTTGAGTATCCATTTGATTCTTCGTGATTTACTCACTTCCATTTTGAGGTCATTTTGATGTTTTTATCTTTTTGTAGCCAGTAAACTGTGCCTATGTATGTTTAGGTTCAATTTTTAGGAAACCATTTATGGATGTTATTTTTAAGAATGTCCCAAAGCAAGTACTGGCCATCAAACCTTTAATTTGTACACGTGATTCCATTACTGAACCAATGAAACTGCCTTGCAAACCAGAAGTAGAAATTCTCTATTTTCTTCCCAACCTTTGGAATTATTTTATATATTGGATTGCTTTTCTCCTTTCTCCTCATATTTTGTTATAAATTACAACTTCCTCAGGTGGCTGAACTGATAGAGAAGGACCTTATTTTGATTGGTGCAACTGCTATAGAAGATAAACTTCAAGAAGGAGTGCCATCTTGTATAGAAACTCTTTCTAGAGCTGGAATAAAAATTTGGGTTCTAACAGGGGACAAGATGGAGACAGCTATAAATATAGCATATGGTGAATTCCTACATCTTTTAAATTATCTGTTCTTCTCATACTAGCATGTGTTGTTTCTTGAGTAATGCTAGAGAGCTTCTCACTCCATGTTACATCTCACTTGTTTTACAGCATGTAGCCTGATCAACAATGACATGAAACAGTTCATCATCAGTTCTGAAGCAGATGAAATTAGAGAAGTTGAAAATAGGGTATGCATCATCTCTGTGCTCCATAAAGCCAAATTTGTATAGGGAAATTTTCTCCAGTTCAGGTTGTTCAGTGGTTAAAATTGTGTTTTAATATTATGATTAGGGTGACCCTGTCGAGACTGCTCGCTTTATCAAAGACAGAGTGAAACAAGAGCTGAGAAAATGCCTTGAGGAAGCGGAACACTGTCTACATACAGTGACTGGACCCAAGCTGTCCCTCATAATTGATGGGAAATGTTTGATGTATGCATTGGACCCAAGTTTACGAGGAAATTTGCTTAGACTGAGCTTGATTTGTTGTTCGGTAGTTTGCTGTCGAGTCTCTCCACTGCAGAAAGCACAGGTAGAATTTCTATCAGTGACCTTTTTCTGAGTACATTGAGTTTTTATTTATTTACTCTTTTTTGTTGGTGGGAGTGGGGGTGTTTAATGTGCTGGTCTTTTTAAGTATTCCATCCTCTCAAGACGCTTTCAAAAGTCCTCTTTCTCTTTCAATCTACACATTAAATACAAGTTTGTTCGGACTTCGGATATCATCTGTGACTTCTTGGCTTTGGAGCTAAAATTGTTTGTTCCAAAGTTTAGGAGTTTACTCAACAAAGCAACAGTTTCATCAGTCATCGCATCCTTCGGCGTCATACGGAAAACATTCAAGTTGTTCAAAAGTCCAATTAGAAACTCACACCCCCCCCCCCCCCACTCTCCCCCTATTTTTGGTTGGGGTTTTGGGTTTTTTTTGGGGGTTGGGGGGGGGTAAGATTTTGGTTGAATCTAATACCTGAGTATCCTGTGGACCTCCAATCAGTCAATCTTCTTGCCTCTTACTGGATGCAATTTGGAAAAAAACCAAAATCTTTTCATGAGATGTCTTATACTCTTACACCATACTGTGTATTTTTCTCGCCTGCATCAACTTGAATTTGTTGCCACTATATGTATCCGCTTAACATTTTCTTATGCTAGGCTTCTAACATTGGTTATCGGGTATTACCAAGAAGCTCGTTGGCAGGGGAATTTGGTTACATTGATTGCTTCCCCTATGCATTTATTCAGCTTGGGTTTGCGTCTTCGGAAGACATGTTGTTTATTTAGTTATGATTTGTCTTCTGCAACTGATCGCTTTCCTCTCAATGTGCAAGCTGTCATTGATCATAGAAGGCATTAACTCACTAACTAGATGGGCTATGATCTATCTTCCCCCCATTTCTACATATACTCTTAATGCTCTATTCATAGTCTCTATCATTGACCGGTCTGGATCCGTCTAGTGTTGATGAAGCCAGGCTCCGTGGATCGTTAGTGGTCGGCCAACTAAAGCTCCCCTTGCTTCGCTTCTCTCCCCCCTTACTGAACACATCAAGGGAATGAGGCCGGCTAGCAACCTCCTTTTTCTATACCTAGATCGATGCATAAGTACGAGGATGTTACCTAAAAAGTCCATTCCTGCCGAAACTTAAGAGACCTTCCTTATTTAGTAAGTTCAGGTCGATGCGTTCTGCTTCCAACCGAATTCTGCTTCCAAAATGTAGTGGTCTACTACGGACTGCCATCTTCAATCATCGTTCATCGAGCGCTTTCTCTCATCTGCCTTCTATGAATGCCTTTGTGGTCGTTAATGGGAGAAAATGAAGAGGTTTTTTTTACCCCACACTCTATTGGCTAATCAAAGTCAAAGTGGCCAGCTTATTTTGAATGGGTCACCAATAGAACCGTCGGTTCTCTATTCTTGCGATTCCCAGCCCAGCTAAATAGGCTCAGTGATCTCTTTCTTCGATAGGCCGGTCCGGCGCTCTGCTTGGTTATATTCGTACATGTTTCGACTCGCCAGTCATTATGGATGACGTGGCATGGCGAGGCGAAGGGGGAAAGCAACTACAAAGCCCCAACTAGCTTGAATGGGACTCGACAAGTCGCTTCGCTTATAGAATAGAATGCAAGCAAGGATGGTCTACAATCAGCTTACTCTCCGTCTAGCAGAGGCAAGGAAGGAGAATATTCATACTTATTCTCATAGTTGCTTCTTTATAGATAGATAGCCCATTTATTTGAGATTTTGAATCTAGGCCGTCGGGTAGCTGCTCACAGAGTTCCCACCTCCACTGACGCCTAAACCGGAACCATATCTCTTCCTCTGGCTTGATTCTTTGCTCTCCAGCACGAGACCGTGCCAACTCCTTCTATTTTTAATATCATAAAGGATCATCCTTTTCCGAGTCTCGATATGAACTAGGTTCTTAGGTATAGTGTATAGTAAGATGTGGAGCAGTCGCTTCTAAAAGCGGAGCTCGCTGCTATGTTGCCTACGTTTGCTGGCAACACAGCCTGCAAACTCCGGTCCGAGACCCCAATACTTACTCTATAGGGGAAAAGGCCTTACCTTTATATAAAGAATCAACTCCATGAGCCCCGTTATTTATTCTTTATATAGGATAAGATGTAAGGCGCGCCTAGTTTTAGCTCCCGTAAAACTAATGTTGTAATCCAGGGTCCCAAACCTCCATAGAAGAGAGCCCTAGACAAAATTCGATTCAAATTGCGAATAGGCTCTTAGCGAGGGAGAAAGCCCTAATCACAGGCTCTCAGGTGGCAAAGGTCTTCCTTACCTTACTGCTTTCCAGTCATCCATGCAGCTCCTACAATAAAAGCACTGAGCAAGGGGGGGAGATGAGGTAATGAAATTCCCATGGGTTGGACCACACCACAGGCGGAAGTCCTCTCCTTTCGGTCGAGTGGCAAGGCCGTTCGTTTCAGAATTGAAGCTCAGTTGTTTCTTGGCACAATGTGGTTTGCTTTTCTTCCCATATTTCACCACCACTTCACTTTTTGGAGAGCTGAAAACTATTGCCTTCAGATACTATCTTTTTCCTCATTCAGATTTCAGAGCACATCCTTGTCACCTATCCTGCATCCTATGTGGAATGCCCTGAAGGCATTTACCACCTCTTCTCTAATTGCCCTTTCTGTTCTAGGATTTGGTTTGGATCTTTGCTGTTGTTGGCCTGAGAGTAGGCGTATCTTGCCTTTTCAGTGTGAGTGGATTTGGGTGCAAATGACATGGGAGATCCTCATTTCCTATATGGATCAAACATGTCTTCAGCTTGATTTATTGGTGGAGTGCAGGTGGTTATAGTATTCCATCTTGAAGATTATTTTGTAAGCACGAGGGGCTAAAAGTGCCAGGAGCAGACCTAGAATAACCTTAGGAGAAATGGTGAGAGAAGACATGAATGCTGTATCCAGTATGAACTTGAACAGAGCCTGATTGCAAGGCAAGGATTCATGTAGCCAGCCCCATTTAGTTGTGATAAGGCTGACTTGTTTAAGGGGGGATTAAAAACACCTAACTAGAGCAACTTTTTGAAGGCATCCCCCTGCACCATCTGGGCAGAGAAGATGTAGAAAGCTTTTTGTTCCTTCCATATATGATATATTCAAGGGTGCCAATTCCGGAGCATCTGCGAGGAGCCAGTTCATCTGATACTGCTTCTAACCATAGATACAACCCTAACCAGAGCAGTTGAAGCTACAATTATCTAAGGCAGGTGGATACTTTGCTCCCATGCCTCTTTCCTGGTTTGACCAACCCAACCAGTGATTTCTTTCTTCCTGAAAGAAACAATTCCTAGACATTTTACAATGTATGGTTGAACAATGTGCCCTGACCATGTGAGCAAGCTTCCTTTAGTTCTACACTCAATCATGTTTGCTGGCATATAACCTCAGAATAATTCCTGCAGATTTTTAGTCTCCTTTGACATTAGGAAAAATTGTCTGTGGATCCTTTTGTATATGTTGACTCTCTCATAAATAGGTTGACTGTGGCCTCTTGGAATCTCTCCCATTCTTTCTAATGTTGGTGTGACCTTGTTTTGGTTTTTTGTTTCACTAATACATTCGTCCCCCTTCCCGCACACGCGCTCAGGAAGGAGCTTGTTGTTTCTTCAATCGTTGAAAGAAAGAAAAACACATTGGACAATGGTGATCGGTGTATCTTCCACCTATTTTTCCTTATATACTTAGCTGGAAATGATGCCTCTCCTTTTTTATTTGCCACATCATTCCACTTTCAATCACGGCTCTCCCTGCATTTTGTCCTATGTAAGATCATCTGAAAATTGCTTCCTGTTCTGAACTGTTTGCCTCTGTTTCCATCAACCAACCAAGATAATCCGGAATACTACCCAATTGGTCAACGTAGAACTTCTGATGTGACAAAGAATATGCAATTGGAGGTGTGTACCAAGGTTCATAAGTTGTGTGGCAGTTCCCCCCCCCCCCCAAAAAAAAATATATATATATATATACACTTTTGAAAGCCGGGGGTTTTATCTTTCTTACTTGGGTGTCCTTATCTCGGGAAAATCAAGGATGTTTAAGTTAGTAGTTCTCGAGTCACAGTATATATTCTTTTGAAAGCCGGTGTTTTTATCTTTCTTACTTGTGTGTCCTTATCTCGGGAAAATCAAGGATGTTTAAGTTAGTAGTTCTTGAGTCACAATATATATTCTTTTGAAAGCCGGGGTTTTTATCTTTCTTACTTGTGTGTCCTTATCTCGGGAAAATCAAGGATGTTTAAGTTAGTAGTTCTCGAGTCACAGTATATCTTTCATTAATTCCCTCCAATTGTTTTATCTTTTTTTTGGGGGGGGTGGGGGATGGGGAGGGGGTGTTTGGGGTTAGTCACCCATGTTACTGTGCAAATGTTTCTCAGTTGAAAATAAGTGTAATTTTCATTTGGACCCCCCTGTGATGTAACCAGCCCCTAGTCAGCCCCAAAAGAGCCAAGAAGAGGGCCCAAGCCCATCTGGAAGAAAGCCCAAACCAGGGGTGAGCCGAATTTGTCCAGGGGTATAATGGTCATTTTCCTACCCTTGAATCGAGCTTAATTAGTTGACCAAGTCCACTTTTATCTCTGAATTTTAATTCTGTTTTTATTTCCAATTTGAAGTCTTAGTAGTATAGTAATTTTGGTACTTGTTTGTTGGTGTGATAGGGTTTTATTTTATAAAGTCCAGTTTTGGTAAGTAATTGGTTTCCTATTCAGTAGGGAATTCATTAGTTGAGTCCTAAATACTTGGAAAGCAAGTTTCATGGTTTGAGTCTATTTGGGTTAAGTGGCTATAAATAGCCTAGTCTTATTGTAGTTTGACAGGTTTGCTGATTAATCACAGCTATCCTTCTCAACATACCTTTTCCCCCATTATTCCCAGCCCCTTCTTCAGTCCACAAGCCTCCCTACCCCCTCTTGCACCTTGCGCAACCTTCTCAGCCCCCTCTCCCCTTGTCTGACCTTAACCACCACCCCAAACCCATCGCAACTCATTGCAGCCCTTCCCCTTCAAGTTCCTGCAACTCCAGCCCCTTTCCCTAACCCTAGAAACCAACCCCCTTCCTCCTCCTTCCAACGTTTTCAGATCCCACCCCAACTAGGACTCCCTTATTCCCAGCCCTAAACCTTTTATTTTACCCTTCCTAGAGTTGCTCAAGCCTATAGAACCTAGTTCTAATCGTAAAATCCCCAAAGCAACCCTAAATCTGGTGTCCAGAATTTGTGCACTTCATCTTCCTCCTTGAGAAGAGCTGCAGAATTTTTGAAATTCCAGAGAACTCTCAAACACCTTAAATCTCAGTCCCACTTACCTAAACCAGTTTCTGAACTGCAGAGTAGTCCTTCACTAGTGCTAAACTGCAGAAAAATGGCCCAATTCCCCAAACCCTAACCCTAGCCGAATCCCAGTTCAACTAGGATTTGAAATTCAAGTTGAATTCTGAATTCTTATCGAATTTCAGATCTGAAATACCATTCCCTGCAGGTTCTTAGACCCATACAACCCTTAGCCAAGCCTTTAGAGGCCTTAATTGTGTGCTGGTTCCACTTAAGAAGATCCTGAAATCCAACCCTAAACCCTAGGTTGCATCACCGTGAGGTTTGACTCAAGTTATTTTTAACCCCCCAAAAAAAAATGACAACTTGCATTGGCCTCCCCTCTGATATCCAAAAAACCAACTAAGGACAAACTATCATTTTTAGGACCAAAATACCCTTATATCCTTTCAACCATTAGATTACATCATGAAGGAGAACTTCGATCCGACGGTTCTAATAAAAAAACTTATAACTGTCTTATTTTTCATTAAAGGATTTTAAAATTCCAAATTTACAAAATTGAACTATAGGTAAGTTAAAAGTGCAACAAATCCAGATTGAAGCCTGGGCTGTAGCTGACACATTCTTCAAATACCATTTAGAGGATTTTAAGTGGATTGTAGATCATAAATAATAGCCATTTCCCCTGAGATTGGTGAATATTTTTTTTCTTTTTTTTTTCCCTCCTCCTACCTGAATCTGCAGTTCAGAACTCTTCTGCATTCTCAACCCCAGGTGACATCATACTTCCACCTTTCCCCTTATTTTCCTTCCATTAGTTCACCCAAGTGTATATTTCTACTTTCCCGGCTAGCCACCAAAAACATTATTTCTCTATAAAACCAAACTTGATTGTGGAACTGATTTCTGCCAGTGAATGGTCGGATGTGATGGAACAAGAACTGGAAGAATCAAATCCAACTTTGACGCACGATTGTTGTTTATGTTTTGAAAGAAGTTGGTAACACAAGAAAAAGCTTGGAATTTCTTCCAATGGGTTTCTGGGAAACAAGGGTTCAAACCCAGTTATCCCCAGTGTATAGCCTAATGCGCAGAATTTTAGGCCGGGAGGATTTGATGGATGGGTTCTAGGTCATTGTCAAGAACATGAGAGATGGGGAGTTCAATAGATAAGGAAACATATGTGACACTTGTGAGTAATTTCAAAAATGCGAAGATGGCAGATGATGCTGATGCTCTACCTAAATTGTACCCTGAGAATCTGAGATCAGTCAGTTGATTGGTAAGGGATGGGGATTGGGGGGTTGCAGGTCAGACAGATCAAATAAAGCTTAATGCTCAGAATTTTAGGCCGGAAGGATTTAATGGATGAGTTCTTGGTCATTGTCAAGACATGAGAGATGGGGGGGTTCGATAGATAAGGATACATATGTGACACTTGTAAGTAATTTCAAGAATGCAAAGATGGCGGATGATGCTGATGCTCTAACTACATTGTACCTTGAAAATCTTCGATTGATGAGTTGCAGGTTAGACGGAAGCAAAGAAAGCTTAATGTGAGGCATGCCTTGGGGAACGTAGAGAAAGAGCAAGCTAAGAAAACTTAATGCGAGGCATGCCCTGGGGTATGTAGAGTGTAGGTGATGGGAGTTCCTTGTTTTGGGGTCTTTTAAGGGATGGGTTGCAGCTGATACTGGGATTCCGATGAGGGAAGCATCATAGATCATCTATTCTTTGCTTAGGGTTCAACTTTGTAAATTTGAAATTTTAGAATCCTTGAATGTAAAATAAAAAAACTTATAATTATAAGTAAAACTGTCTTTTTTTATTAGAACCAGTGGATCGAAGTTCTAGATGATGTAATCTAATGGTTGAATAGATATAAGGGTATTTTGGTCATAAAAATGATAGTTTGTGCTTAGTTGGTTTTTTTGAATACCATGGGGGAGGCAAATGCAAGTTGTCTTTTTTTTGGTGGGGTTAAAAATGACTTGAGTCAAACCTTAGGGGGTCCAAATGAGAATTACCCTTGAAAGGAATTAGCCTTAAATGTGTAAAGCATTGTTTGGAGAATGTCTTAAATATGAACTGCGATATATTTTTTCCAAGTGATTTGTGCTTCAAAATCTTGATACTTTGCAGGTAACTAGTCTGGTCAAGAAAGGTGCAAACAAGATAACTCTTAGCATAGGAGATGGTGCTAATGATGTGAGCATGATTCAAGCTGCTCATGTTGGTGTTGGAATAAGCGGGTTGGAAGGAATGCAGGCAGTAATGGCTAGTGATTTTGCAATCGCACAGTTTCGCTACCTTACAGATTTGCTTCTTGTGCATGGTCGATGGTCATATCACAGAATTTGCAAGGTTTGCTTTCCTTTGTTATGTCAAACCATGATTGTCCTGATGAAAACTGTTTGGCGTTACATACTTTCTGTTCTTATTACTTGCAGGTAGTGACATATTTCTTCTACAAGAATCTTACTTTCACTTTAACTCAATTTTGGTTTACCTTCCAAACGGGGTATTCTGGTCAAAGATTCTATGACGATTGGTTCCAATCTTTGTTCAATGTTATTTTTACAGCTTTGCCTGTGATCATTCTTGGACTGTTTGACAAGGTATAGCAGTTATTCTCTCACTATGTACTTCATCTCTGAGTATGTCATCTATGTGTCATCAAACTTGAAGCTACTTCCATTTAGTTTGAACAATGCCTTGATGTTATTATCCTAAATATTTGCAACTGCTGATGGAGGAACTTCTACTTCTGTAATTCATGAAATAGTATGCGTTGCAACCTGTGGGTCAATATTGTTGTAAATTGTAATATTAATTTTCCTAAGGGACCATCTTTCTTCAGTGAATGTTTGAATAAGAAGTAATTTGTGGCTGATTTTATCCTTTCTCTTATCAGGATGTCAGTGCATCTCTATCCAAGAAATATCCGGAGTTGTATATGGAGGGAATAAGAAATGCCTTCTTCAAATGGAGAATTGTTGGGATCTGGGCTTTCTTTTCTTTCTACCAGTCACTGGTGTTCTATTATTTTGTGACTGCTTCCAGTCGTAACGGTCACAATTGGTCAGGCAGGATTTTTGGTTTATGGGATGTCAGCACCATGGCTTTCACTTGTGTTGTAGTAACTGTCAATGTGCGTCTTCTTATGGCCTGTAATTCTATCACCAGATGGCACTATATTAGTGTTGGTGGAAGCATTCTAGCCTATTTTGTATTTATCTTTATCTATTCTGCAATTATGACACCGAATGATAGACAGGTAAGTCATTTTTTTTTCATGTTTCATTCTGCACTCTTTTATGTAACTGTATGTTATAATTCAATGTGTTCTCTAGTTTAGTTTAATCCACTTGTTCTATTTCCCTTGCAGGAGAATGAATATTTTGTCATCTATGTCTTGATGGGTACATTCTATTTCTACTTCACTCTTCTTCTTGTTCCCATCGTTGCACTTCTCGGCGACTTTGTTTACCAAGGGTGAGATTCAGAAAGTCCTTTTCCCTGTGAGATTCAGAAAATGTCCTTTTCCCTGGGCTATATGTATATAGGGAGAGTTTTTCTTCACTAATACTGAAACAGATGTCTTTTAATGCAGCAGCTAGTTCTTTAGTTTGAAATGCTGATTTAGATGTAGTTCCGTTGGGTTTATAGGAAACCCTCTTGGTAGGCCAAACTAAGCAGCACATATCAATCATAGGGCCTATCATGTCTTAATTTTTTTCCTCATATCTTCAGCAATGACTTCCAGAAGACCTTATCTTTCTACAATTTTTTAGACCATTATTTTTTAGTCTCCTAATAGACACATACGTAGGGATTTGGTGTGGGCACTTTGTCCACAATGTTTTGAGATGTATCTGAGTTGTATGTGGTTGAACTCTTGAATACAGTGCCTGACATCCATCTGTTGGGTTGAAGAAAAATTGGATCATTTTACATTGTTGTCAGCTTCATGTTAACCTTACTTCCCAAATAATTCCAATGCTGTATTTGGTTGGAAATGTAACTTTTCAAAAATTAGTTTGTTTGGATAGTTTTTTTTATTTTTGAGTAGTTTTATTTAGTGTATATGTGCCTTCCGCCATTCCAGCTCTTGATTTCTGCATTTGCACATGCTGTATTTAACTAGACTAAACAATGTAAAGCCTCAGCCACTCAGGTTCTGCCAGCAATCCTATTCAACTTATCAAACATCATAGCTGCTGGTTTACAAATGTAATTATGAGCATTTCATCGAGGTTGTCTATGACCTTTCCCCCCTTTTTTCCGTTGACATCTAATTTCCCCAATCTCTTTGTGACTGTTCATCAGTCATCTTCTTTAATCCGTATGTATTCCTTCTAGATTTCCTTGAATGCATGGAGTCATATTCATTTTTTCAAACTTTCGTTCTTGAGTAAGCTTTGATTATTGATTCCTCTCAATACCTCTGAGATTTGCTGTATTTAAAATGTTTTTCATCAATTTTTCAGGATTCAGAGATGGTTCTTTCCCTATGACTATCAAATTATTCAAGAAATTCACAAGGATGATCCAGATGACAATAGCAGCGCACAGTTGCTTGATATTCCAAGCCGTCTAACACCGGATGAAGCTAGGAGTTATGCAGTTGCTCTACTCCCCAGGGAAAAATCTAAACACACTGGTTTTGCTTTTGATTCACCAGGCTATGAGTCATTTTTCGCTTCACAGGCTGGTGTTTATGCCCCACAGAAAGCCTGGGACGTGGCCCGTAGAGCCAGCATGCGGAAACAAGCAAAGGCACCAAAAAAGAATTGAATTACAAGAATGTACATTCTTCTTTTTTCTTCTTTCTTCTTTGATTTAATCACGAATTCTGTAAAAAATAGCTGTGCCATATCATAGGTTTTCCTTTTTCTATTTCCCCCCTTTTATGGGGAACGGTTGGGGTGTTGGGAGTGGGAAGGGTACTATTTTTTTCTTTTTGAATCCCTTCATTTTTGTTCATCCATCACGTGTATTAACTCATGAGGAATATAGCAATGTCAGTGGTTACAGGATTGTTACCAGAGCCACTAGATATTTTGAATCAATATAATTTTTCATTTGATGTGGAATTCTATTCTACTTTTGCTGTCTTTATCAGAAATCAGTTGATAACCAACTCCCCACTCTTTTTTGTTTTGATTTAGTATTCACTTGCTGGAAACTTAGTTATGAATTCAAGCCTCGGTAACAACCTTCTGGAGATAAGAATCTAGGCTATGCATGCTAGTAAGTCTTCAAAAACTGATAACAGTGACCAGCAGCTCAGAATTAATCATTTTGAGAAGACCTAATTGACTGTCTCTTGTAATAGAATTAGTTTTCAAGAAAGAAAGAAAGAAAAAAGTTTTGAATATGAGCCAAATTTTCCTGTGTTATGGACAATTCCCTTCTAGCAATAATGAAGAAATTATGTCGTTTTTATTTTTGGAATTAATAATTTTATGTGTATTTTGAAGATTGGGGGGTTATTACATCATGGTGGAGTCAAATCTTTAGTTCTTCACTAAGAGGTATTAGTTATTGTCAACTAAGTCAACCATTTGATGATGTTTTTTTCTTTTTCCTCTCACTTTCAAGTTTTAATCAACCTCTCCATGTCTCACTTTGTTGTAAATTCTACTACAATGAGTGACACATTATGGCCTACCCATGGTCATGGCTTTCGTATCCCTGTTCAGATAGTCTATGGCCTGTGACTATTGTAGAGGAGAGAATCCATGGTGTTCAAATCCCTCTGGCATTCTCAAAGGTTTATCGATCCCAAGGGATGCAGAATGATAATAGGCATATAGAAAACATCAAAAGTACTAATTTCAGAAGATGGAATGTATAATATTTTATTTAACTAAAAAACTAATTCTATTATTGCGAAAGAGTGAACGGTACACACTTTGGAAAAGGCGGTCTCTTATTAAGACATCTTATCGCGAATAATGCGAGCATCTCTGAATTCTCACATTTCATATCCAAGGCGAGTTCTCAAGAAACTGTTCGAGTTTTAGCAAAATCTGCTGCAATGAAGAAATTATGAGTTGAGATCCTCTACCCTTGTGGTTTACCCTCATACTCCTCTATCACATATTCAACAGAGGGACCTAACTCACCTCTTTGGCTATTTTATTAATGTTCATGGATTAATTCTCCCTCTTAAATATAAGGTGGAGGATATGAGGATTACAATAATCTATGTGAGTAAAGAATCTAAATTCAAAATTTAGTGTCTACAATCTACATTATGTGGCAACCATTTCCAATGAGCTGGAGTTGAGGATAATACTACTTCACAATTGGGTTTATCATCACATGTTTAGGAAAGAGGCTTAGTGGGGCCCACAGATAGAGTTTTTTACTTTTCAAAACTAGAGATTTATATATTTGAGGAAGGGACTATTATACATATCATCAAGAATAATCAAACCCTCACCTCTTCATTAATGTTAGGTTTATTCGACGGAACAATATAAGATGTATAAAATAGAATGAGAACATAATAATATAGGATGGGAAAATTACATTGTTTCCAATGAAATCTTAAAACAAGATTTGTTTTAGGGTCTCTTTGGTTATATGAGTCTGGAGATTTCAAATTTATAGATTTCAAATCTATGGAGTCATAATTCATTAAATTAACTGTTTGGTTGTGGAATAAAATTTGTAGATTCATCCTTAAAAAAATTGGTCGACGTGATTTTTGTGAATGCACAAATGTGTAGTATTTTTATAGTGCAATGAAATCTCTGGATTTCACCCCATACCTATAAATCTACAGATTCACATTTTTAGCGTAAAAAGATGAATCTCTAGATTTCATGAATCCAAAGAATTTCACAACCAAACGGGTATAAATCTCAGATTCATGAATCCAAAGATTTGAAATCTTTGAATTCATGTAACCAAACAGACCCTTAATTCATCAAAGTGATAAAATGATCAAAAGTAAGGAAGTTTATCAAATAACCAACTTTTTTGAGAAAAAATCTCATGTTTTACACATCTCTTTGGTGTGCATAGTAGTGCATAGTGCATACTTTATACCAAATAAGATATTGAAATTAAAAGTTAAATTTTAAATTTGAAAAATATAAAATAAATTTTAATTCTTTTATTTTCTTAGCCTTTTATTTGGTAACAGAGAAAATATCTCTTTTTTCTTTTTTTTTTAAATTTATTTTTATTTTGCTGGCTCACTACAGGTAGGTCCCACCTTTTATTTTTCTCTCTTTTTTTTAATCTTGCAAACGACGAACCGCTACGCATTAGTGCCAACGGCTAACTGTTTGGCGGTAAAGACAGGACTTTTGTTCCTTCCAATCGCTTTCGAGCGTCACACTTTCGCGTAAATCTCTTTCCGGCAAAACCTTTCCGTAGATTCTACGATGGACGATGGAACCTGGTTTACCCCCTCAGTCACGACTTTCATTCTCTTGCATTGATCTCTTCACTACAAATCGCCTATGAGCGTTCCTCTCTGAGGCAATCGATTGCTGCAGAGAGAGAATCCATACTGTCCAGATCACCATTGGCGTCCTTTTTCCGAATCATTACCACTGCAGCTTGACAGAGAGAACTCATAGTGCCTAAGCTCTGTGGTGGGCATACCAAACTTGTCCAAAATTTCCTTTCCATTTGATCTAAGCAGACTCAAGTGAAGTATGGCAGGGGAAATGGTGGAGGAGAACGAACAAGAATATCACACATCACTCGTCTTCCGTTGGGATGTATTTCTGAGTTTCAGAGGCGAAGATACTCGCCATACTTTTACTGGCAGCCTATACAAAGAGCTCCTAAGCAACAACATTCGGGCTGTTTACGAGGGAATGGAAGGAGGAGATGATCTCAACCCGAGCTTGTCGGCGGCGATCAAGGAATCGGCGTCGTACATCGCAATTATTTCGAAGGGGTACGCGTCGTCGAGGTGGCGTTTAGAAGAACTCGCGCAGATTCTGGAAACCAAGCGCCGGTTGCTTCCGGTGTTCTACAGAGTGAATCCTTCTGACGTTCGCAGGCAGGCGGGCCCCTTTGAAGAGGACTTCCGGTATCTCGAGACGCGTCATGGGGAAGAGAAGGTCCGCAGATGGAGAAGAGCTATGGAAGAAGCTGGGGGCAAGAAGGGTTGGGTTTCCAATACCTGGTATTGTCCTTGTTTTCCTTTCTTTTTGTTAGTGGTTAGGGTTTAAGTACAAGTTGCTTAAGGTTGTTTAAGGCGTTGCCCCCTGAATATCTAGTTTCACATACCTAGAACATTGCTTACAGCTAGCATTTATACACAACAACAACAATAAGCCTTGTCCCAACTAAATGGGGTCGGCCACATGGATTCTTGCCCTCCAATCAGTTTTGTTCGAGCTCATGCTAGATACAAGGCCTAAGCTATACATATCCTTTCTCACCACTTCTCCTAAGGTTATCTTAGGTCTACCCCTAGCTCTTCTAGTTCTTTCAATATGGATTATACCACTTTTCAATATGGATTATATCACTTCTCCGTACAAGGGCATTTATAGGTCTCCGTTGAACGTGGTCGTGCCACCTCAAACAACTTTATCGAAGCTTATCACTTATGGGAGCAACTCCTAGACCAACTCTAATATGATCATTTCTTATCTTATCCATCCTAGTTTTGCCACTCATCCATCTTAACATCCTCTTTTCTGCTACACTATATGATTCTTTTTAACAGCCCAACACTCTGCACCGTATATCATAGCTGGTCGAACAACGGTCCTATAAAATTTTCCTTTAAGCTTTAATGGAATATCCGATCACATAAGACCTCGAACGCACATCTCCACTTCATCCACCCTATTTTAATTCTTTGGGAAACCTCATCCTCTAAATCACCTCTTTTACTTATGATTGAACCTAGGTACCTAAAACAATCACTCTGAGGAATCTCTTTATCGTCAAGTATCACCACCTCATCATCTGCCCGCTCATGACTAAAGTTACAAACTAGATATTATGTCTTCAATCTACTAAGTTTAAAGCATTTATAAACAACACTAGGTTTTACAGTTAATTGGACTCTCCCATAAGACCCGGACAACACTAGGTTTTACGGTTAATTGGACTCTCCCATAAGACCCATTATGCCATTGATTCGTTATTAATTCAATTGCCTATATTATATTATATGTAAGTTGGGTATGACTCAAATACCTCAAGATCTTTGAACCTATAACTCAACTTTTTATGCTACTAACAAGTGATGGCTGGCACTGTATTCACAAGCACTCAGCATTTTCAAGGGACACACTCTCACATACCATACAGCTTGCACTGCAGTCCCTATACAATACTCACAAGTTGTAACCATCTCCCTTATGCTCAGACACACACATGGCCATAAATCCTGTGGACTGTGTTTTGTTTGATTTCCTGTAATTTCTATTGACTATGTAGTGATATTAACTTGCAGCAATGATGAGTCACGGTTGATTCAAGACATAGTTAACAAGTTGCCTAAAGTTCATAACAGTCCCCTGGGTGTGGCTAAATTTCCTGTTGGTATTCACTCGCGTGTTGCAGAACTAGTGGGCCATTTAGACTTGAAATCGAATGATGTCAGAGTTGTTGGATTTCATGGGATGGGTGGGGTTGGCAAGACCACCCTGGCTAAGGCAGTTTACAATCGGATTGCTGCTCACTTTGATGGCCATTGTTTCATCCCAAATATTAGAGACACTTTGAGACACCATAATGGCTTGGTTTCCATTAAAGAGAAAGTTAATCGTGAACTCCATAATGAGCACAGGGGGCAAGAGCTTACTAGAACTATCAATGATATTTCGGAGAAACGAGTTCTTATTGTGCTTGATGATGTCGATGATGTAGAGCAACTTCACAATCTAGTTGGTAATGGCGGTAGGCTTAGTAATGGTAGTAGAATCATTATTACCACAAGAAATGAAGACGTTCTAAGAGAGGAATTTGTGAACTTTGTCTACGAGGTGAAAGAATTAAGTCCCTTTGATTCACTTCAACTCTTCAGTTACTATGCATTTGGAAGAGAAAAACCGGCAGAAAATTTCTTGCATCTCTCTGAGCAAATTGTATCCCTCACAGGAAGACTACCTTTGGCTTTAGAAGTAATTGGTGCTTCAATGTTCAGTAAGAAAACGGAGGAGGAGTGGAGAACCGCCCTGGAGAAGTTGAGGAACATTCAACCAGCTGATATTCAAAATGTGTTAAAGATAAGTTATGACGGGCTAGATGAAGAAGAGAGGTGTATATTCCTTGACATTGCATGTTTCTATGTCTCAAAAGGTATGGAAGTAGAAAGTGCCATTGATATATTTAAGGGATGTGGTTTCAATGCCGAGGAGACAATCAAGGGCCTCAAGGAAAAATCTCTTATAAAGATTTTGGATGATAATACTGTGTGGATGCATGATCAACTTAGAGATATGGGACAGGCAATGGTTAAACAGGAAGATCTTACAAATCCTGGCAGGCGTAGTAGGTTGTGGGATCTTGATGATGTAATGCAAGTTTTGGACTTTGGAAAGGTATGCTTGATTGCAACTTCACTTTTTCACCATTTGCATTGACAAAATCCTTTATTGAAACTTCAGTAATGAAGCTGAACCATCAGGGTCTGGTTAAATGGCTAAGCAAATTTATGACTGGGGTACTTTGGGCTTCTACCTAAGCCAAAGGAGATTTAGCAACTTAACTTTGGCGTCATTATCAAAATATACCTTTTATCTCCTGGACAGACTGGCTTCACTATTTTTTTGGAAAAGGTTCTTTTTCCACACGACAAATTTCTAACTTAGCTGTCATTATTGCATTTTCAATCTGTAAACTTTACCCAGTCCTAGAGACACTTAAGAGGGACTGCCACCATAGCTAAAAACTTGGTTAAGTATGCATGCTTTTCTGGATCCTGATTGCTGAGACCACTTATCTGATTTTCAATCTTGTTACTGATGCATTCCGAGGGAGACTAGCATTGTGCCTCTGCTTCTTTTGCTGATCAATGAACTAATAATGTTTTTGTGAAGGTATGAACAGAAAATAGTCCTTGCTGGTTATATAACTCGTTGACATTTGTGAAGGTGGTTTAGGCATTTTGCCACTAGCTCTTGTTTCTCATAACTGTTACAGAAGTAATAACCCCAGAATTCCCTTTTCTAAGAAAGTACCATTCAGAGGAGGATAGTACAATATTAGTTTGATAATTAATGTACAAGGGAAAAAAAATTAAGAAAATGAACATAGAAGGTAGGCTGAAGTCATGTAAGTAGGTAGATTATTTTGGGATAATTCCTAAATAAAACAAATTAATTAGTTGTCTTCTTCTATTTATGCTTGTGTGGCAGCCCTCCACCCTCATATCCTTCACCCTATATCATTAGGATGTTTGTGCCACTTCCTGAGCACAACCATTGCTTTTTACTGATGAGTCTCTGTCCTAGTTCTTGCATTTGACTGTGTGATGAGCCTGGTGGATGTACTTGAAGATAATACGAGGTGTAGAAAACAGATTGTGTGCATTTGAGCGTGTTGGCCCATCTAAAAGGATTTACTGCTTTTTTATCTTCTTATCCCATGGCCTATGTTTCGGTTCTCAGTTTTTTGAAGGATTTTTCTTTTGTTTTTAACTCTAGGGCACAGAAGTGACTCAAGGCATCATCCTTGACTTTTCAGAATCCAAAAAGCGCAGTAATATGAGCAAGACAACGTATTCCTGTATTACATTCTTGAAAGAAATCCTTGGGAACATTTTTCATTTTCGACAACAGAAAGATAAGGTGGCAAAGCTGAGGACTGTATCGTTTCAACAAATGGTCAACCTAAGACTGCTTCAGATCAATCATGTGAAATTGGAGGGACCCTTTAAACAGTTCCCTCCTGATCTGAGATGGCTCCAATGGAGAGGTTGTCCTTTGCAAGTTCTTCCTTCTGACTTCTGTCCTCAAAAACTTACTGTCCTTGATCTCTCAGAGAGCAAGATCCAAAAATTATGGAGTTGTAGACCATTGTGGAGCAAGTGCAAGGTAACTTTTATATAATCAGACCTTTTTCCTTATATTCATTGTTTATGGTGCTGTTATTTTAGTTTACTGCTTATGAGAAGCATGGTTACACACTTGCACTTATGTGAACACAAATACTACAAAAAAAAATCTCCTTTGGATTAAGAGTCTAACCAGATTTATTTCCATCATTGCTACAGGTTTGGGATTACAAATATGCATTTTAACATCAAAATATCAAATGAAAATACTTTTTCTATTGACTTTCTGACCTATCAATCTGTGATCTAGAACAGGTCACAGGAGGGTTTTCTTATCCTGTTACCCATGACCATTTATCAACCATTTGATCTGATCCATGTGGTTCTCATGAATACAAACATTTGCAAATCCATCAAACTGTTTCTTGGTGGATGCAATACTAACATCATCATAGAATTCAGACTTCTTCCCATAACAGATTATGGAAGTGCTGATGTAGTCCTAGATCGAATAGGATCAACTAGGGGCTAGTCTTCCAGGATTTCAATTCAAAAAAGTTTTTGGACAAAAAAATAAAATAGAATAATATATATATCAAAAAAGTAACGGTTTAGGGTTTTAAGATTTTGGGATAGTTGTTGGGATACATAAGACCATAGGTTATGGTGGTTGGATAGTTTTGGAGAGATTTAGAGTAATGGGGGTGTACGGATGGATTGTGAAGGTTCTTGAATTTTGGGATGAAAAGTTATTGGAATGGGGTGAAACTTGGAAAGAATTTACGTAATGATGTATGGGGATGAATTGGATGATCCCTAAAGTTTGGGATCAATCTAAATAATTAGATTGGTGTAGATCTAAGTTGGAAATTGGGGTCTTTTGGGCAGTACAAGTTTCAAGAATGAGTTTAAAACCTTTGATTTTGGATGGTTTTTTTATGCGTACTCTTGATTGGAAGAAGGAGATAATAAGTACAAGTTATGGGATGGATTTCTAATGGATTCTAATAGTTTGTTTCGGCTGGAGGTAGGTTTTAAGGCTAGGTTTTCACTAAAACGAAAATAGAAAGAAAAAGAGTATTGGGGTTCGGAATTTAGAGGACTAGAACAAGAACTCGCTTTTATTGAAGAACAGCCCCTGGGATGCTTGAATTGATCCTTGAACTTTCAGAATTTTCAACAGTCTTCAAGCTTCTTCAATGGAGAACAGATGTGAAAGTTTAGGGGAATCATAGGAGAGAGGTGGGTAGTGACTGTCACACCCCACCCAGCCGGATCCGGTCATACCCGAATACCCGTGGGGGTGATGCACCGCAAGATCTAGGTTCAGGGACAATTCCATACAATACATGATAAAGTAAATTTAAATGGACCAGAGATAAATCAGTTCAAGTATTTAATAATCAAGAATGAAAAGAAAGGATTAAAATATTCAAAATCCTTTCAAAACTGAACATCAGAGTTATACGAAAAGAAAGAATATATAATGTTGCAGCGGAAATAATCTAAAGAATTCTAAGGAAAAGACTCTCCATAAGAGCAGTCTTGGCAGGAACAGGAAGAGTCATGTGCCTCCACTTCGTCTCCAATTTCACCGTCTGGGTAACCACCTGATAAGGGATCCTCAACGAAAAAGGGGTCCTCATGACCTGTAGAACAGTCTAAAGAAACAACAAAATAAAGGAATGAGTTCATAGAACTCAGTGAGGTAACACAATCACATCATATCTTCATACAATTCCAATTTCAACATTCATAAGACAAACATGTATTTAATAATATAAATAAACAAATGCAAAGTGATGATATGAGATTCCTAACTCTATAATGTAGTCTCTAAAGTAGACACGCATTAAGTCAAACACCAGTCTTCTTTGGGCAGTCTCATCACTCTTCCCTCACGGCACTTAAGCACGTCTGTTGGGTTCTCCGCGGTTGTTGGGCAAAGTCTCATCGAGCCATGGTTGGGGATTAAGTCACCACTCTCTCACATCACCATTGGTATAAGATCTGGCGCGTGTCAGGGACAAACCTAAGCCCAGTGCAGGGTCATACAGTCTCGTACTGCAATGGTCCGGATATCTCCCCTCACGCCTAGTGCTCTGTTGGTTCAATACCTTCCCACCTATGAATGTAATCCTCAACGGGAGGCATCTGTTGGATTACATCCCTTAACCCAGTGATCATCCACATATAATAGACAGGATGATCTCCATGTCCTCTCACGGGTCGTTTCACCGGTCTTGAGTGCCCATGAGCCCTTATCTGTTATATGCAACCCTACCTCTCAATGATGATAGTGGGCCTGCTCGATACAGGACCCAGCCACTACCATCACGGGTTAACCGGCTTCAATACCCCCGCCGGAAGAGTAGTAGTACTCAAGAGGTCACCTAGCCCAACACTTCTAGACATGCCCTAAATATGCCAACCAGTAGTTAGGGAAAGCGCCAAGGGCACCATAGGAATGCGTCCCATACCGCCTCCTCTGGTATCCTATGGCAGAAATGCCAAAAGGGCATTCCCCATTCTCCAACCACAACTAAGCAATCATATAACTAGGGCGATGGGCGAACCCACAACCCAAACAGATAATACAAGGTAGAAGAAATAATAATATTTCTCTTCTCCCTTCACATACATTCACATTCCATATCATAACAACATTAATATATTTCACAGCAAGAAGCAACATCATAAGTAATAATGATAAACATATATTATGACAATTCATATTTATCAAAAGATATAAAACAACAACAATCAATTCAATATAATGGGTTGGTTATTCCTCACCTTTTACTTTGATATTTCTCCACAGATCAATATCTCTTCCCACAAGGAAATAACCTTTGGGTAATTTATCCTAATCATGCAAAAGGATTAACCAAATAAAAATAAGAGTTAATTTGGGTTTAGTAAAATATGTAAAAATATTCCCGTAACAACCCCAAATAGAACTCTAGGTTTTAACTCACCCTTTTAACCTAAATCGGCTAAAAGTTATAATTTTGTCTTTAATTGAAGTCGAAATGAAATGAAATTGTGGGGAAAAATTAATTGGAAATAAAGAGATCACAAGGGTGTTCTCAATTTGATTTAATTTGACCTAAATCAAAGTGCCCCAAATTGGCTCTCATAAATCACCCGTGGGTAACCTAGAGAGTCAAAATGAATCACCCTTATCATGGGATTGCACCAATAACTCATTTATTAGAAAGCGACATTAAAATGAAAATTGAGAAATAAGCTATCAACCTAAACATGCTTCCCTTTCAAGATTCCTCAAAAGGGAAGGAGAGAAAATACTCACAAAATTGTGAGTAAGAGAAGGATTAAATAAAACTAACCTTTCTTGAAATTTTCTTAAAGATTCGAATCACAGAATGCCTCCGGAAGAATGGAAATCGCCCCCTCTTTCGTTTCTCCTCTTCCCGCAGCCTCAAAGTCGTTCTTGTAAAATAAAATGCGGCTACGGATGAGTTAAAACATAAAATAGGGTTTAAGAATTCGAAATTCCGTTTTTGCCCCTAAATAGAAAATAGGGTGGGGGATTGGTTCACCCAACCGGCCCAACTTTCTGTCCATGGTTGGACCCCCAAACGGACTCGGAATTCAGTGAATTTTAGCTCGTTGGAAAGGTATTTCGACGATCTTCGATTTGATACCTGATTTGTCTCCATTGGATTATCCATCGCCGATTTACGAATATGCCAAAACCGCCTTTTAACACCATCGTGATGAATCTTCTCTCTTCTTTTAAACTCCATGAGAGTTATCAAATCATCACTAGGTTCATCCACGATCATTTGGTCCTCCTCCGAACCTTCGGGCTCAACTCGAATGGTCCACAGTTGTTGCCGACTCAAGGCCCGGGTTCGCGGTCCTGAAACCATAGGTTAACGGGTTAGAAATCCGGGGGATTTCACAGTGACACTGACTCACAAAGCAACACTGATAAATTAATTGATTGCATTATTCCATGTAATTCTCCATCAAATGATTCCCGAATCCAAGATAAATAACTATTATGTTCGTGTGGTTTGTAGAATAAAATTTGATGGTTTAAAACAATCCAGGAAAAAAACCAAGGTACACAATGCCAAAAAAGTGATCGCTTTAGTGACTAGGCAGCAACACAGTGCACAAGGTGACAAAGCGGCAGCGACTAGGTGATAAAGCGGCCAAAATTTTGCTTGTCAATAAAGTGCCTTGGCAGACACCTTGATAATCATGGTCCCAATTGACCCATGTTCTGATACCATGTCACATATTGATAGTAAATTGCTCTCAAAAGTTGATTTCATTCATTCACTTGACATCTCATAGACTATAACCAACTTAGCAAGCAAATAATAGTACAAATTGGTCTAGGAATGAAATAAGACAAAGGGACCTCAAAATATTGGTGAGGAGCTCTCTTCAACAGCTTGCGCTAGGAGTCCTTACGGCACTTACATGTCCATCTTGCTTCAAGCTCATTATTTCTTTGCTTGCAGCTGAAGATTCTCTGTCATTGAACAGGTGGCTGAGGAGCTGCAGGTTCTGAATCTCTATAGATGCTATAACCTAACTGATACACCTGATTTCTCCATGCACCCCAAATTGGTTAAAGTGATTCTTGAAGATTGTATTGAACTGAGAGAGATCCATAAATCTATTGGTGATCTTAGCATGTTACGGCAACTTAACCTGAGGAGATGCCAGAATCTGGCAGAGTTTCCAAATGAAATTACCGGGTTGAGTAAACTGGAAACACTTACACTCTCTGGTTGCAGCAAGCTTACCAAATTACCAGATGACCTGAGACCCATGAAATCTTTAACCGAGCTTCTGCTCGATGAAACTGCCATATTTAAACTACCTGATAAAATATTTCATCTTGAGAAACTCGAGAGGCTTGATCTCCGAAGATGTTTGTCACTAAAGCAACTACCTGTCTTCGTTGGAAATTTACTCCCTCTGAGAAGGCTTACTCTTGCTTATACTGCTTTGGAAGAAGTTCCAGAATCCATAGGGTCATTGAGAAATCTCGAAATATTAAGTTTGGCTGGGTGCAAATCAATCACTGCTGTTCCCAATTCCATCGGCGATCTGACCTCCTTATTGGAACTTTTTCTTGATGGTAGTTCAATCGAAGAACTTCCAGATTCCATTGGCTGTCTTTCTCATTTGGAGCACTTATCGGTGACCCGTTGCAGATCCCTCAGCAAATTGCCTTCTTCCATTGGATTATTAGCATCTTTGGTTGTGCTTCATTTAGATATGATACCAATCGTAGAACTGCCAGATCAAATTGGTGGCTTGAACATGCTTAAGAAGCTTATAATGATTGATTGCAAAATGCTCACCAGTTTACCAAATTCGATCGGCAAAATGTCAAGTCTAACCACTTTGATCCTCCAAAATTGCATCATAATGGAATTGCCAAAGTCCCTGTGTTCATTGGAGAAGCTTGAGGTTTTGAAAGTCAAAAAATGTAAGCAGCTCAGTGGACTCCCAGATTCAATTGGAAAACTAAGCAATTTGTGCCGGCTTCATATGGAGGAAGCTGCTGTAGTTGTACTCCCTGAAGATATTGGAAAGCTTTCAAATTTGAGAATGTTGAAAATGGCGAAAAGGCCACCTTCTGAGCAGCCCCAGAATGTTGAAGGATGTACGGCACTAACAGGAAAGGGCCACCATAAGCCCATGGTTCTTCCAGCTTCTTTCTCGAATCTCTCATTGCTGTATGAGCTTGATGCTAGTAACTGCAATGTATCTGGGGCAATTCCTGATGGCTTTCAGAATCTATCATCATTAAAGAAGCTGCTACTAGGCCGCAACAGTATTTGCAGCCTTCCATCTAGCCTGAGGGGCCTTTCTGTTCTCACAGTACTTTCTTTACCATATTCTACAGAACTCATATCTCTTCCTCCCCTTCCCTCCAGTTTGGTTCGTGTGGATGTTAGAAATTGCAGTGCACTGGAAACTATATCTGATCTGTCAAACTTGGAGAGCTTAGAAGAGTTGTGCCTTGCAAATTGCCAGAAATTGGTGGATATTCCAGGCCTTGAATGCTTGAAGTCCTTAAGAAGGTTGTACATGAGTGGTTGCACCACATGTCATACAGTTGTAAAGAGAAGACTCTCCAAGGTACTCTGTCATGGCTAGCCTTTCCAAATTGTGTATATCGGAATGAGTCCAATCTTGTTCTACAACTTAAAAACAGTTAGGAATCCTTTATATACTTTTCACTGGATCTTACAATTGCAGGTTACTCTGAAGCACATGCACTACTTGAGCGCTCCAGGTAGTGAAATTCCAAACTGGTTTGTTCCGGATGTGTCGAGCTTTTCAAGCATCAAGAACCGCAAGATCAAGGGTGTAGTTGTATGTGTTGTTATATCTCTTGACCAACAGATACAGAGACTGGAATACCCTACAATAGCAGACATTCAAGTAGAAATCCTTGATAACAGGCTCATGCCAAAGTTCAGTTCCACATTTTACTTGCCTGGAGTTCCAGAGACCAGTGAAGATCAATTTTATTTCTGTCGGTATGCAGAATGGCATCAACTGGTTCATTTCTTCCAAGATGGCTGCAAAATGCAGGTGACACTGCGGAACCCACCAATTTTTGCTGGACTAGAACTGAAGAAGTATGGGATCCACCTGGTTTTGGAAGATGATGACGACTACAATGGAGATGAAGAATCATTGGATGAAACCCAGCTCTCTCTTTCGGAGAAACTTGCTAAGTTTTTCAGCTCAATGTAATTGGTTTAAGGAGAAAGACGGAGCATTTGAAGCAGGTAATAGTGCACCATCAAACCTGGAATTCACACCTTCTCCTTTCCCTGCTCCTGTGGGTTATATTGATAAACTGTGCTTTCTTTGCCTATTTTAAAACTGTTTTAGATTCTGCTGCTTTGTTTCTCCTATAATCTTGCAGTAACTATACCATCACTACCACATGCTTCAAGCTTTTTGTTATTCTTGATCTTTGGTTCATTGTGGAGTCTTCGAATTGTATTTTCTGGGCTTCTAATTTTGAAATCCCCAGAAAGGATCCTACTGAATATTTGGTCCTACTCTTTAAGAGTACGTGAGTGATGTTCGATTTTTTTTTTTTTTTTTTTTTTTGGGGTGTTAACCCCCATGTACGAATGTTATAGTGATGATGCTTTCTTCTATTTGTTGTAGTTGCCACCATTTGTGAGGTACTTCTCCTCTCCTTGTGATGTTACTTTTGTAAGTCTCAGCCGTATGGTTCATAATGTGCTTTGAAGCAGTCATTCTTATGGAGTTCAGAGAACAATTTCTGGAAACCAGAGGAAGATGAAAAGAGTAAGATAGAATAGTGTGGGAACAGAGACAACTGACTGAGAGTTCAAATCCTTTCCACCTACCCTACCTATTTTCCACACGGCCAAGTTGAGTGGAGAGGAATCAGAGGATCTCCACACACTGAGGGAATGATGAATTTATACGTATGAGACAGAGATAATCATTCAGAGTATAATCTAAAAAGGATTCAGACGCTCTGTGAGGTATCGGAACTTTTATCTCCTCTTACCCCACCCCTCTTTCTGTCTCTCTCTCTCTCAGACTTTTTCTTTTGGTAGAATACTCTCTTAGATTTGGGCAACAAGTTTCCCACTAAGTGAATCTTGTAAAATTTCTAAAAAGAAAATCTTGTAAAATAAAATATAGGTATTTATTTGATAATACCCTTAATTTAACATAATTGATTTTAAATTAACAAATTTCCCACTTCATTTCTTTTTTGGTAAAATAATAATAACAGACTAATATTATCATGTAAAATACCTAACCATCAGGAGTGGAATGTAGCCAAATAGTCATCTAGATTGAGTCCTCCTACGTGGAGACTCAGACACTCTTGATACATGATTAAAAACACAAAGATTTAATGGGTCAATCATCATGTATTGTATATAGCAAGTACATGTTGCACATTTGTTGGAAGATAACATTAATCACTATCAAAACTATTGCAAATGTTAAGAATTGTCGGATTCAGTGAGTTTCTCATTCCGATTGCGGCTCTACTTTGTTATGTGGCTCTTTCTACCAAAAATCAAAGAAATTAAAGCTTACTTGCAAAAAAGAGGGGGGCAAAAAATACTTAAAAGCTAACAATCAATCGATAAAAAGAACCATCACTTGAAGTTTGCCCACTGAAGCATTGAGATTGATCTAACAAGAAGACAAGCTTAATCAAATTAATGAAGCCCATGGCAGAAATTTTAAAACCTAGTGAGATATCTTCAATCGTTTTCAGCAATCAAGTACAAAACCAAGTAGAAGGGAAGAAGAAGAAAAATCAATGCTTCAGGAGTGAGAGACATACTAGTGACGTCGTTTAGAGCAAGTCATAATTACTGCTGCAAACGCTTTCGCTTAAGGAAGAGAAACTCACTGAATCAACGATTCTTGAAGAAGATGAATTGCCAAGGTCTAACCTTCAACTAAGGTATGGGAGAATCGTCGATTATGAATAATCGAAATCTAGAAATGCTAATCTCCAAGCTTGAGCAAAACGAAATAGAGATTTGAAAGTCAAGTAAATGGAGGGGTTTTATTTTGTAATTAAGAAACTATTAATCCCTAAGAATGTAAAAATAAAAAATCGTATTTACAACTAAACCCTCTCACTTGATTATGCACCGTTCAATTTATTTTAATTGCGTAGTGTAATCTGCAACGGCTGCTGTAAATAAAAATCTCAAAATTTCATACATTGCCTTTGGAGGGCTAATGGGATGATTGAGAACTTCACTTTTCAGTGGAGAAGTCGTGAGTTAACCTTGCCAGTATCCCTATATATAAAAATTGCATTTGTATTGAAAAATACATATATTCTTGCGTTATGGACAATTCCCTTATAGCTAGAGAGAAAACTTTCGGTTGATCATTGAAAAATGTCACAGGTCTTTTTTGAAATGATTAATAAATAATTTTGAAGAAATAATTTATATGGAGAGCATAGTCTAAGCCTCTGCCTAGTGGAAAATTTATCTAGTCCATTTTCTTGCCATCCATTTCTTTGTATGTGTGTAACATGTGTCCCCATATCACATCAAATGATTAAGATCCATTTATAAGTCACATTGATTGATGTCGTTTAGCAACATGATAAGATAATGGCATATTAATTATGTCATTTTTATTTCTTTGGAACTGATAATTTTATGTGTATTTTGAAGGGGGGTTATTACATATACTACCGGCGGGAGTCAAATCCTTACTTTTTCACCAAGAGGTGTTGATTAATGTTAATTAAGTCAATCCTTTGATGATGCATTTTCCTTCTTCCTCTCACTTTCAATTTTTAATCAGCCTCCCAATGTCTCACTTTGGTGTAAATTGTACTACAATTTGAGTGATGCAATATGGCCTACCCATGGTCATGGCTTTCGTGTCCCTATTCAGATAGTCTATGGCCTATAACTACTATAAGGGAGAGAATCCATGGTGTTAAGATCCCTTCCCTTTAGTGCCCCCCCCCCCCCCCCAATCCCCCCCCCCCCCCCTTCCCAAAAAAAAAAAAAAAAAAAAAAACGAAAGGATCCCATTTGACATTCTTCAAGGTTTATCGATCCCAGTGGGTGTAGAACAATAATAGGCATATAGAAATTATTGTACATAAAAAATATCAAAAGTATTGATTATAAAAAATAGAATATCTAATTTCTCTTAAGAGCATATTGCACTGACACTCCAAAATGGAGACCTTAAAACACTAACACCTCACTTTATGTTTAAAAAATACAAAGACCCAAAATTAAATTTTTATTGGATATATTTGTCTAATTTTATCATGAAAACAGTTAAATCAGTGTTTATTTTATTTCAATTCAAAAAATATATTTATAATAAATAATATTTAAACTGTTTTCAGTGATAAATTGAACAAATATATCTAATGAAAACTCAGTTTTGAGGTCTTTATGGTTTTTAAACATAAAGTGAGTGTCAGTGTTTTAAGCCTCCATTTTAGGGTATGAATGCAATTTGCTCTTCTTTTAATTAGAAAATCAATTGAATTATAGTGTAAGAGTGAATGAGCACTTTTTTTTTTTTTTTTTTTTTTTTCCTTAACATTATTTTCAATGAAATCGTAAAACATAGTTTGCTTGAGAGAGAACGATCAGAAGTAACGAAATTTGTCCGATTCCCAACTTTTTCCCACTGTCTCTTTTTTTTATTTTTTATTCCTTACTTTGTCCGATACCCAAGTTTTCGCGTCTGTCTTTTTTATTCTAATTGATTTTATTCTCCTGGTCTCACTACGGTGGGCCCCACCTTTTATTTTTCTTGTGCCAACGGCTAACTGTTGGATTTTTATTTGCAGGCTGCTGCCAACGGCCATGATTTGGCCACATCATCAACTTTTAAATGAAAGGTTGAGATTTAATGAACAAGGGTTTATGTGTAAATGTTGGTTTTATTTTCTACATTTTAAGTTCTTAAACTTTATCAATTTACAACCTCAAGTCCTTTATCTACTCGGTGCCCAAAACCCTCTCTCTCGCTCATTTTCTTCTCACACCGACGCTGCTATCCCAAGGTGTAGTTTTCGTTTGTTCTTTTGAAAAAAAAGAAAGGAACAATTCTCGTCGGAGAAAGGTAGCTACGAAAATATTTTAATACTTAGAATCAGTCATAGTTAGAAAAAGTAATCTAAGAATCACCTCTTAACAGATTAATGGAACCCACCCAAGATAATTAACCACATCCGACCTGCAAAACATGGCAGTCATTAGATGACCTTATAACCCTGACGTCTATGGTTTCCCTTTCCCCTTAGTGAGTCTAACCAAGGAAGCTGTTGCAGAAGGGAGCAGAGGTGGGAATACTGCGTGAACAGGAAGCCTAGGTCCCGGTCCTCATATGATGTACACCTTGGGATCAGGGGTGGGTCTCATGAGCATCTCCCATGGATGATTCAGCCCTCATCACTGCCCTCGTTTATGCTCTAAATGCCTTATTGGGTCCTAACCTTGGTTCCTTCCCTGAGTGGCTCACTTCCACTCTTGGTGTTGCCAAGAGCTTCGGTTCTCTAATCATGGATACAATTCCTTTGTCTCTCTTTTATAGTTGGCTCTCCCGAATTTTACTTCAAGAAGGAATTCTCGACTCTGTTTCTGGGGTGAGTTATACTGATACAGTCTTCTTCTCTTTGTATAGAAATAAGAAGCTTCTAACTTCCCTTTTTCTGTCTAAAATTCGAAAACACCTAAATTGGGGCTTTTCGATCGCACTTGGTCTCTTGGTTTTTAGCCAGTCGACGGCGTTTGCCCATATGTTCTAGCTGAAGTTAACCTAATTCCTTGCTTTTAAAAGTAAAAATTGTGTGTATTTCTAATCTGTTCTCATCACTTCGATTCTAGGTCAGTGAATATGTCTATTACGGGATGCCCTGCTTCATTGAAGTTGATAGGATCAACCGGCGCTTTGAGATATTTAGGGTGAGGGATATAGGAGTTGTGGAACTATCTGGCTTATTACAAGACAGTGCAGCTACATCATACTCGAATTGTATTTTTGGAACTAAATGTGATTTTGTAGCTTTTTTCATGAATCTTCGGACCATTCCTTTCTTTTTCACCAAACGAACAAATGATCACTACGCCTCTTTGGGATAGCAGCGTCGGTGTGAGAAGAAAATGAGAGAGAGGGATTTTGGGCATCTGGTAGACGAAGGACTTAAGGTTGTAAATTAATAAAGTTAAGAACTTAAAATGTAGAAAAGAAAACAAACATTTACACATAAGCCCTCGTTCATTAAATCTCAACCTTTCATGTAAAAGTTGATGACGTGGCCAAATCATGGCCGTCGGCAGCAGCAGGCAGCTGCTGCCGCAAATAAAAATCCGTAACTGTTTGGCGGTAAAGACAGGACTTTTGTTCCTGCCACTCGCTTTCAAGTGTCACACTTTCGTAGATCGTTCTACGAAGGACGATGGAATCGTGGTTTACCCCCTCAGGCACGGCTTTCCATTTTCTTGATCTCTTCCCTACAAATCGCGTACGAGCGTTTCTCTCTGAGGCAATCGACTGTTGCAGAGAGAATCCATATTGTCCAGATCATCTTTGGAGTCCCTTTGCGAAGCATACCACTGCAGCTTGAGAGAGAGAACTCATAGTGCCTAAGCTCCGTGGTGGACATACCAAACTTTGACGAAAATTTCCCTCCCATTTGATCTAAGCAGACTCAAGTGTGAAGTATCGCAGCAGCGTGGAAATGGTGGAGGAGAACGAACAAGAATATCACCCATTACTCGTCTTCCGTTGGGATGTATTTCTGAGTTTCAGAGGCGAAGATACTCGCCATAATTTTACTGCCTGGCTATACAAAGAGCTCCTAAGCAAAAACATTCGGGCTTTTTACGACGATGAAGGAATGGAAGGAGGAGATGATCTCACCCCGAGCTTGGAAGCGGCGATCAAGGAATCGGCGTCTTACATCGCAATTATTTCGAAGAGGTACGCGTCGTCGAGGTGGTGTTTAGAAGAACTCGCGCAGATTCTGGAAACCAAGCGCCGGTTGCTTCCGGTGTTCTACAGAGTGGATCCTTCTGACGTTCGCAGGCAGACGGGCCCATTTGAAGAGGACTTCCGGTATCTGCAGACGCGTCATGGGGAAGAGAAAGCCCGCAGATGGAGAAGAGCTATGGAAGAAGCTGGGGGCAAGAAGGGTTGGGATTCCAATACCTGGTATTGTCCTTGTTTTCCTCTTTTTTTTTTGTTAGTGGTTAGGGTTTAAGTACAAGGTTGCTTAAGGTGTTAACCCTGAATATCTAGTTTCACGTACCTAGAACATTGCTTACAGCTGGCATTTATAGACAACAATAGGTTTTACAGTCAATTGGACTTTCCCATAAGACCCAGACAACACCAGGTTTTACAGTTAATTTGACTCTCCCATAAGATCCAGACAACACTATGTTTTACAGTTAATTAGACTCTCCCATAAGACCCATTATGCCATTGATTCATCACTAATTCAATGGCCTATGCTAGATGTAAGTTGGGTATGACTCAAATACCTCAAGATCTTTTAGCCTATAACTCAACTTTTTATGCTACGAACAAGTGATGTCTGGCACTGTATTCACAAGCACTCAGCATTTTCGAGGGACACACTCTCACATACCATACAGCTTGCACTGCAGTCCCTGTACAATACTCACAAGTCATAACCATCTCCCTTATGCTCTGACACACACGGCCATAAAACCTGTGGACCGTGTTTTGTTTGATTTCCTGTAATTTCTATTGACTGTGTAGTGATATTAACTTGCAGGAATGATGACTCACGGTTGATTCAAGACATAGTTAAGAAGATATTGCCTAAAGTTCATAACAGTCCCCTGGGTGTGGCTAAATTTCCTGTTGGTATCCACTCGCGTGTAGCAGAACTACTGGACCATTTAGACTTGAAATCGAATGATGTCCAAGTTGTTGGATTTCATGGGATGGGTGGCGTTGGCAAGACCACCCTGGCTAAGGCGGTTTACAATCGGATTGCTGCTCACTTTGATGGCCATTGTTTCATCCCAAATATTAGAGACACTTTGAGACACCATAATGGCTTGGTTTCCATTAAAGAGAAAGTTAATCGTGAACTCCATAATGAGCACAGGGGGCAAGAGCCTACTAGAACTATCAATGATACTTCAGAGAAACGAGTTCTTATTGTTCTTGATGATGTCGATGATGTGGAGCAACTTCATGATCTAGTTGGTAATGGCGGCAGGCTTAATAATGGTAGTAGGATCATTATCACCACAAGAAATAAAGAAGTTCTAAGAGAGGAATTTGTGAACTTTGTCTATGAGGTGAAAGAATTAAGTCCCTCTGATTCACTTCAACTCTTAAGTTACCATGCATTTGGAAGAGAAAAACCGGCAGAAAATTTCTTGCGTCTCTCTGAGCAAATTGTATCCTTCACAGGAAGACTACCGTTGGCTTTAGAAGTAATTGGTGCTTCAATGTTCAGTAAGAAAACAGAGAAGGAGTGGAGAACCGCCCTGGAGAAGTTGAGGAACATTCAACCAGATGATATTCAAAAAGTGTTAAAGATAAGTTATGACGGCCTAGATGAAGAAGAGAGGTGTATATTCCTTGACATTGCATGTTTCTTTGCCTCAATAGGTATGGAAGTAGAAAGTGTCACTGATATATTAAAGGGATGTGGTTTCAATGCTGAGGAGACAATCAATGGCCTCAAGGAAAAATCTCTTATAAAGATTTTGGATGATAATACTGTGTGGATGCATGATCAACTTAGAGATATGGGACAGACAATAGTTAAACAAGAAGATCTTACAAATCCTGGCAGGCGTAGTAGATTGTGGGATCATGATGATGTAATGACAGTTTTGGACTCTAGAAAGGTATGTTTGATAGCAACTTTACTTTTTCACCATTTGCATTGACAAAATCCTCTATTGATACTTCAGTAATGAATCTGACCCAATCAGGGTCTGGTTAAATGGCTAAGCAAACTTATGACTGGGGTACTTTGGGCTGCTACGTAAGCCAAAGGAGAATTTTGCAACTTAGCTTTCGCATCATTATCAAAATATACCTTTTATCTCCTGGACAGACTGGCTTCACTATGTTTTTGGAAAAGGTTCATTTTCAACACAATAAATTTCTAACTTGGCTGTCATTATTGCATTTTCAATCTGTAAACTTCACCCAGTCCTAGAGACACTTAAGAAGGAAACTGCCATCATTGCTAAAAACTTGGTTAAGTATGCATACTTTTCTGAATCCTGATTGCTGAAGCCACTTATGTGATTTTCAATCTTGTTACTGAAGCATTCCGAGGGAGAATAGCATTGTGCCTCTGCTTCTTTTGCTGATCAATGAACTAATAATGTTTTTGTGAAGGTATGAACAGAAAACAGTCCTTGCTGGTTATATAACTAGTTGACATTTGTGAAGGTGGTTTAGGCATTTTGCCACTAGCTCTTGTTTCTCATAACTGTTACAGAAGTAAGAACCCCAGATTCCCTTTTCTCAGAAAGTACCATTCAGAGGCGAATAGTACAATATTAGTTTGATAATTAATGTAGAAGGAAAAAATAATAATAATAAGAAAATGAATATAGAAGGTAGGCTGAAGACATGTAAGTAGGTAGATTATTTTGGGATAATGCCTAAATAAAACAAAGTAATTAGTTGTCTTCTTCTATTTATGAATGTGTGGCAGCCCTCCACCCTAAATCATTAGGATGTTTTTGCCACTTCCTGAGCACAACCATTGCTTGTTACTGATGAGTCTCTGTCCTAGTTCTTCCATTTGACTGTGTGACGAGTGACGAGCCTGGTGGATGTACTTGAAGATAATACAGGCTGTAGAAAACTGATTGCATGCATTTGAGCTTGTTGGCCCATCTAAAAGGATTTACTGTTTTTTGATCTTTTTATCCCATGGCCTATATTTCTGTTCTCAGTTTTTTGAAGGATTTTTCTTGTGTGTTTAACTCTAGGGCACAGGAGTGACTCAAGGCATCATCCTTGACTTTGGGAATATTTCAGAATCTGAAGAGAGTAGTAATATCAGCGAGACAACGTATTCCTGTATTACATTCTTGAAGGAAATCCTTGGGAACATTTTTCATTTTAGACAACAGAAAGATAAGGTGGCGAGGCTGAGTACTGTATCATTTCAACAAATGGTCAACCTAAGACTGCTTCAGATCAATCATGTGAAATTGGAGGGAGCCTTTAAACAGTTCCCTCCTGATCTGAGATGCCTCCAATGGAGAGGTTGTCCTTTGCAAGTTCTTCCTTCTGATTTTTGTCCTCAAAAGCTTACTGTCCTTGATCTCTCGGAGAGCAAGATCGAAAAATTATGGAGTTCTAGACCATTGTGGAGCAAGGGCAAGGTAACTTTTATATAATCAGACCTTTTTCCTTATATTCCATTGTTTATGGTTCTGTTATTTTAGTTTACTGCTTATGAGGAGCATGGTTACACTTTTTAATTACTATTGCCCCCTTCTAGTTATCAACCATTTGATCTGATCCACATGGTTCTCATGCGTACAAACATTTGCAAATCCATCGAACTGTTTCTTGGTTGATGCATACTAACATCATCATAGAATTCCAACTCCTTGCCATAACAGATTATGAAAGTGTTGATGTAGTCCTAGATTGAATAGAATCAACTAGGTGGCTAGTCTTCTAGGATCAAAAAAAAAAAAAAAAAAAGTTTAGGGCGTTGAGATTTTGGGGCAGTTGATTGGGATAGACCATAGGTTATGGTGGTTGGATAGTTTAGGAGAGATTTAAGAGTAATGGGGGTGTTGGGATGGATCATGTAGGTTCTTTAGATTTTGGATGAAAAGTAATTGGAATGGGGTGAAACTTGGCGGGAACTTAGGTAATGATGTATGGGGATGATCCCTAATGTTTGGGATCAGTCTAAATGGTTAGATTGGTGTATATCTAAGTTGGAAATCGGGGTCTTTTGGGTAGTAAAATTCAAGATGGGGTTTACCTTGGATTTTGGATGGTTTTTTATGTATACTGTTGATTGGATGAAGGAGACGATGGTACAAGCTATGTGATGGATTTCTAATGGATTCTAATAGTTAGTTTCAGCTGGAGGTAGGTGTTAACGGCTAGGTTTTAATTAAAACAAGAATAGAAAGAAAAAGAATACTTGGGTATTGGAATTTAGAGGACTAGAGGTAGAAACTCACTGTTCTTGAAGTAACAGCCCCTGCGATGCTTGAATTAATCCTTGAACTTTCAGAATTCTCAACAGTCTTCAAGCTTCTTTAATGGAGATCAAATGGGAAAGTTTAGGGGAATCGAAAGATAGAGATAGGGAATTAGTGACACTAGCTCACAAAGCAACAATGATAAATTAATTGATTGCATTATTCTGAATAATTTTCTATTTAATGAGTCCCAAATCCGAAATAAATAACTATTATATTCTTGTGTGGTTTTGTAGAATAAAATTTGATGGCTTTAAAAAATCCAGGAAAGAAAACCTAGGTACAATATGTCAAAAAAGTGACCGCTTTAGTGCCTGCCACAGGGTGACAAGGCAGCAGCGCTTAGGTGATAAAGCGGCCAAAATTTTGCTTGTCAATAAAGCGTTTTGGCAGACGCCTTGATAATCATGGTCCCAATTGATCCATGTTCTGTATCATGTCGTCGACTAAGAGTAAATTGCTCTCAAAATTTGATTTCATTCATTCACCCTAACAGGGTGTTTATAGTTTTACTTCTAATACACTAGAACCAACTTAGAGAGGAAATAGGAGTACAAATTGGTCTAGGAATGAAATAAGACAAAGGACCTAAAAATGTTGGAGAGGAGCTCTCTTCAATAGCCTGCGCTAGGAGTCCTTACAGCACTTGCATATCCATCTTGCTTCAAGTTCGTTATTTATTCTCTTGTAGCTGAAGATTCTGTCATTGAACAGGTGGCTGAGGAGCTGCAGGTTCTGAATCTGTATAGGTGCTATAACCTAACTGCGACACCTGATTTCTCCATGCACCCTAAATTGGTTAAATTGATTCTTGAAGGTTGTAGTGAACTAAGAGAGATCCATAAATCTCTTGGTGATCTTAGCATGTTACGTCAACTTAACGTGAGGAGATGCCGGAATCTGGAGGAGTTTCCTAATGAAATTACTGGGTTGAGGAAACTGGAAACACTTATACTCTCTGGTTGCAGCAAGCTTACCAAATTACCTGATGACCTGAGACCCATGAAATCTTTAACCGAGCTTCTGCTTGATGAAACTGCTATAGTTAAACTACCTGATTCAATATTTCATCTTGAGAAACTCGAGACGCTTGATCTCAGAAGATGTTTGTCACTGAAGCAACTACCTGTCTTCATTGGAAAATTACTCTCTCTGAGAAGGCTTACTCTTGATTATACTGCTTTGGAAGAGGTTCCTGAATCCATAGGATCATTGAGAAATCTCGAAATATTAAGTTTGGTTGGGTGCAAATCAATCACTGCAGTTCCCAATTCCATCCGCAATCTGACCTCGTTATTGGAACTTTTTCTTGATGATAGTTCAATCGAAGAACTTCCAGATTCCATTGGCTGTCTTTCCCATTTGGAGCACTTATCGGTGAGTCGTTGCAGATCCCTCAGCAAATTGCCTTCTTCTGTTGGATTATTAGCATCTTTGGTTGAGCTTCATTTAGATATGATACCAATTGTAGAACTGCCAGATCAAATTGGTGGCTTGAACATGCTTAAGAAGCTTGAAATGGTTGATTGCAAATTGCTTTCCTGTTTACCAAATTCAATTGGAAACATGTCAAATCTTACCACTTTGATCCTACAAAATTGCGTCATAATGGAATTGCCAGAGTCCATATGTTCATTGGAGAAGCTTGAGGTATTGAAAGTCAGCAAATGTAAGCAGCTCAGTAGACTTCCAGATTCAATTGGAAAACTAAGCAATCTATGCCGGCTCCATATGGAGGAAACTGCTGTAGTGGTACTCCCTGAAGATATTGGAAAGCTTACAAATTTGAGAATGTTGAAAATGGCAAAAAGACCACCTTCTGAGCTGCCCCAGAATTTTGAAGGATGTACAGGAAAAGACCACCATAAGCCCATGGTTCTTCCCGCTTCTTTCTCGAATATCTCATTACTCTATGAGCTTGACGCTAGTAACTGCAATATATCTGGGGCAATTCCTGATGGCTTCGAGAATCTATCATTATTAGAGAAGCTGCTACTAGGCCACAACAGTATTTGCAGCCTTCCATCTAGCCTGAGGGGCCTTTCTGTTCTCGCAGAACTTTCTTTACCATATTCTACAGAACTCAAATTTCTTCCTCCCCTTCCCTCCAGTTTGGTTCGTGTGGATGTTACAAATTGCACTGCTCTGGAAACTATATCTGATCTGTCAAACTTGGAGAGCTTAGAAGAGTTGTGCCTTGCAAATTGCCAGAAATTGTTGGATATTCCAGGCCTTGAATGCTTGAAGTCCTTAAGAAGGTTGTACATGAGTGGTTGCACCACATGTCATACAGTTGTAAAGAGAAGACTCTCCAAGGTACTCTTTGTCATGGCTAACATTTCCAAATTGTGTACATCCGAATGAGTCCAATCTTGTTCTACAACTTAAAAATATTTAGGAATCCTTTATATGCTTTTCATTGGATCTTAAAATTGCAGGTTACTCTGAAGCAGATGCGCTACTTGAGCGCTCCAGGTAGTGAAATTCCAAACTGGTTTGTTCCGGAAGTGTCGAGCTTTTCAAGCATTAAGAACCGCAAGATCAAGGGTGTAGTTGTATGTGTTGTTATATCTCTTGACCAACAGATACAGAGACTGGAATACCCTACAATAGCTGACATTCGAGTAGAAATCCTCGATAACAGGCTCATGCCAAAGTTCAGTTCCACATTTTACTTGCCTGGAGTTCCAGAGACCAATGAAGATCAATTTTATTTCTGTCGGTATGCAGAATGGCATCCATTGGTTCATTTCTTCCAAGATGGCTACAAAATGCGGGTGACACTGCGGAACCCACCAATTTTTGCTGGACTAGAACTGAAGAAGTATGGGATCCACTTGGTTTTGGAAGATGATGACGACTACATTGGTGATGAAGAATCATTGGATGAAACCCAACTCTCTCTTTCAGAGAAACTTGCTAAGTTTTTCAGCTCAATGTAATTGGTTTAAGGAGAAAGATGGAGCATTTGAAGCAGGTAATAGCACACCATCAAACCTGGAAATCATACCTTCTCCTTCAGTCCTTCCCCTGCTTCAGTGGGTTTTATTGTTAAACTGTGCTTTCTTTGTCTATTTCAAAAATGTTGTAGATTCTGCTGCTTTGTTTCTCCTTCTATAATCTTGCAGTAACTATACTAACACTACCACATGCTTCAAGCTTTTTGTTGTTTTTGATATTTGGTTCATTGTGGACACTTCGAATTGTATTTTCTTCTGGGCTTCTATTTTTGAAATCTCCAGAAAGGATCCTACTGAGTATTTGGTCATACTCTTAGAGTACATGGGTGATGTTCAAATGCACCTAGTTATCTTTCCTTTCAGATATATATATTCTAGATCATTATTTTTCTGGGTGCATGTATCATATACGAGACATGTCAATTGACAAAACTTGCTGTACACCAGGTTGTTGAAGTTACCTTGTTGTCCATTCATTTACTACTTAGTTCACTGGATTTATATCATCTGAATTGATTAAGAAAATAAAAATAAGAAAACCCAAAGATAATTTCTCAAAAGCTAAAGATTCCTGTTCTTTTATATACCGACAGGTTGCTGGAGAAAGCAATGATACAGAAATCCATTCATTCATTATGTTTCTAGGCTCCTGCGAAAAATTAAGATTTCCTACACGGTAGACTAATTATATTATAACAAAGAAAAGGAAAATGATTGAAACTGTCATATGGTGATGCCGTGAACAAGAGGGAAAATTAATTCACAATTTACTTGATATCATAGTTCATTGTGTCGGCGACATATCGCCGACACAAGGCGATATGTCGCCATGTCGCTGGGGGGCGACACGACTCCCCCCAGCGACACGATATTTCCCAAATGTCGGCGACATATCGCCCTGTGTCGGCAATATGTCGCCGAAAAATCGGCGATATATCACTACATTCGCCATATATAACAGCCTTTCGTTTGTTTTTCGCCGATTTTTCGTTCGCTTTTTGCCAAAGTGATGTAGGGCCTCTAAAAGCTCCGGGGGCGCTGCCCCCACACCCCCGCCGGGGCGGCCTCCCCGGACCCCCGCCCGCTCACCGGGGAGCGGGACCCCCGTATCCGTCGGCAACAATATGTGAAGCATGAGCCATACTCAACATAGTTGTATAATGAATTGTAAACTTTAGTACATCTCTTTACTACTTGTGTATTTGTGTTCTCTTTGCATATTTACATTAGTTTATATGAATTTTCCAAACTTCCAGTTTTGCCCGCATATAGTTGGACATGTGCCATTTATAAACTTTAGGTTAAGTGATGTTTTATGTCAAAATAATACCCCCAATGTGTTTATTGGCCTCAAATTAGGTTACACGTCAAATTTCATGTCAAAATGACCCCAAATACCCTTCGAAACAGGGGTTCGATTTTTCATCGAACCCTTACCAAAAGTCGAGCGACTTTTGGCGACATGTCGCCCGTGTCGCCGTGTCGCCAGAGTCCGACACGGCGACACGAGTCGACATGTCGAACTTTGCTTGATATTGGACTACTCAAATATTTACTCTTTAGCACTTATGTAAATTATATAACAAGGGAATGAATCAGAATTGGATGAACCAAAGCGGTTTCAGGTTGTGTTGTTCTTTGAAAAGACCATCAATTCTGAATTTCCAAGAGATCAACTTCTTATGCAATCTAACCTCATCCATGGACCAACAAAAAATATTCATGCCAACTTCTGTTCTTGTTGCCCTTTGCTCCTTTGAGTTGACAATGGGATTCATGTATTCAATACAAAAAATATAAGCCACAAATTTTCAGAAGTCGACGTTTCATTAATATAAGCTTTATGGTAATTTTCTTTTTGCTTAATAACTGTACATAGACTGAAATTTAAAGCATAATTTCAAATTTAAAAAGTCTAGAATAGACTTATAATTTTTTTACTTTTTTCAGCCTATTCTTTGGTATTTATATGCAATGCGGTTTGCCATATTAACATGAAGCACTTACCCAAACCGGATCATTTATCAAAAATAAGTAATAATAGTATACTTTGTTGGGTTATTTGGTATGCAATAAATGAATTTTTATTTAGTGGTAAGAGTGCTTCACTTTCTAATACTATGACTTGGATGAATAAGTTATTCAATGAAGTTCAGTGGGTGCAAGATCATACTTCTTTCCAATGTCCAATTGATAATGTGGATATCTCTGCAAGCAACACTAGTGCTTAAGATACAAAATTTTCACTACCTCAAATTTATTTCAAGGTTTTCTCAAATGCTTCATGGGACAAATCTTCAAGGCATTCAGAGAGGAGCAACATTGTTTAGAATCCTACAGGACATTTTGTTCTTGCAAAAACTACTTTTGGGTTTGATTTTTCAGCTATTGCAGCAGAATTATAAACAATTAGAGACGTTATATTAGTTATTTGTAATTTGCATATTAACCAGGTTGTAATCTTCTCAGATTGCCTCATAGCCGTAAAGGCCTTAAATGGCCAGGTCCAGTCTCTCGACTGGCCAAGTCATAGCTTAGTTCAGGAAATTTTGAGGCTTTCTGTTGATTTAGTTTATGTAAACAATTAAGTTTTCGCTTTGTCCATAGATCTTGTAATTCTCTTGTTGACTTCTTAGCCCCGTGGGTCAAAGAAATTTCAGCTTAATTGTTTCTTGTGGCAGTTCTCGCCGTGTTTTGTAAACACTAATCTCCTTTATTCTGGCATTAGCGTTGATAATTTAATATAAGTTATTAGAGAGTAACAGTATATTATTCTTAAATCGCGTATCGTGCAGGATTTTTCAAAAAAAAAAAAAAGCGGAAAAGAAAGGAGAGAGAGAAGACACAAGAGAACACAGAGAGAGAGAGAACGAGCTTTTTCTGCGAAAAGTCCTTCAATTCCCGCGTCATTTCACACTTTATACATGGAAGCTGGATTCCAACTTAGAAGCGTTAAGTTCTGTTTTTTGATCTTCATGTCGTCGACGACGTTACTTAGTAACAAGTGCAGGAGAGGTAACATTCTGAGGAGAAGAAAAAGAAAAAGAGAAGTGGTAACACACAGACACAGTGCATGCTCTGCTCTGCATCTTTGTAAGAGTCTTTGAATCGCCCAAATTCCATTTTACCCAACGCGAGAGAGAGAGAGAGAGAAGAGGGAAATGGACGAGCGCCGGAAAGAGATGGATTCATTGGTTTTCAGATGGGACGTTTTCGTGAGTTTCGGCGATGACACAAGACACAACTTTACCGGCTGTTTACTCGGAGAACTTCTGAGGAACAGCGTCCGAACGTTTCTGGACGACGAGGGTTTGAAGACAGGAGATGAACTAGCCCCGGAACTGTTGGCGGCGATCGACGAATCGGCAGCATACGTTGCAATTATTTCGGAGAAATACGCTTGCTCGGGGTGTCTGGAAGAATTGGCACAGATTTTGGAACGCAACCGCCGGCTGCTTCCGGTGTTCTACAACGTGGATCCTTCTAACGTCCGCCGGCAGGAAGGCCCCTTCGAAAAACCGTTTCGGGAACTCGAGGCGGTTCATGGAGTAGACAAGGTCCAGAGATGGAGGAAAGCTTTGGAAAGATCTGGGGGCAAGAAGGGTTGGGATTCCATGAACTGGTATCTCCTTGTTTTTTTATTTTATTTCTCTTCCTTTTACTGTCTTTGGTATGCACGTGTTTTGTGTCGTTCGAGTGATTTCCTTCTTTGAGAATAGGTAAAGTATGGAAATTTGGAATTATCTCATGAACAATTGAACATACATATGGATAAGAATATTAAATCTCCACTACCAGAACCCCAAGGGGTGACAATTGGCAAAAGACGAAGTAGGAGGTTAGAGTTCAAATCCTCTTGGGGCTAGTGGCGAAGCCCAGCCTATATTAATTAGAGCAAATTGGATTGGCACCCCAAAATGGAGGCCTTAAAGCACTCACACCCCACTTTATGTTTAAAAAGCACAGAGACCCCAAAATTGGATTTTCATTGAATATATTTACCCAATTTGTCAATGAAAACCTTTTCGACACTGTTTATTATAGGGATTTAAAAAAAAATTAAACAGTGATTTAACTGTTTTCAGTGATAAATTTGGCAAATATATTCAATGAAAATCCAATTTTGGGGTCTCTGTACTTTTTAAACATAAAGTGGGGTGTCAGTGCTTTAAGGCCTCCATTTTAGGGTGCCAGTGCAATTTGCTCTATTAATTATATTAAAGGTTCCTCTGTAGTTGAGGTGCATATAAGCTGGCCTGGATGAACCTCGGATACCCTAGAAAAAAAGATATCTCCAAGTAATATAAGAGACGCAAATCAAATACCGGCTGTTGCGTCCGGTTCAGACTTGACTGCCATAACACTTGCAAATAACGGCCCAACCGGTTGGTTAGAGCCGCCTCCAATGATCAAGTCAATGCTTCACACAACACGAAGAAGACTCTTGTTATAGAGTCTTAGGGATTACCTTTGCCTGTGTAGGTTTTGGGTTTAAATAGTTTGACCTGAGTGATAGATCACCATCGGAGATGATTGGCTAGCCACTTTCTCGGTCGTTCGATCTGCGTCATGCAGTTTGGTTCCTCTAGGGTTTCGAAGTCTGGATACATGCCATGCATGGGTACTTGTCTCAGTCATCCATGGTCCTCCATGATAGGAACTCTATTTCGAGCCGCTGATAGGGATAATGACGTGCGCAGCCTTGGGCATTGGATATCCACTGTGTTGTCCTGGCCTGGTACTTTTGTGACCTGGCTGGTTTTCTATGAACCCCTTGGTTAAACCTGGTCGAGCTAAACAGGCATAAAACTGGTTTCAGTCAGTTTATTTGTTCCTTAGAATAAATTATTTCAGGAGAGTCCAACGATTATGCATAGGAAATTAGGTAAGAGTTGCAGAAATGATTGAATATAGTGAATATGGGGATATTAGTAATGGAACTTTTGAATAAGGGCTAATGTACAGAAAGCATTTGTTTTCTGGGACATGAACTTGTTCGTGATGGTTCCAGTGGATTAGTAAATATTGCATGGTAATGTATGTTGTCACACATGTTTTTTCGTGCTCTCTCTCTCTCTGTGAGTAAGTAATTTGTCCAAATTCCTGATCATCTTGTATATTTTTTGGCTTTCTCTGAATCTTGGGACTGCATAAACTGAAGAAAGGCATATTCATGTTGTATTTAGCTTATTTTTTCCCACAAATTTTATGTAACTTCTGTAGAAGGGGGAAAAAATGTATGGGATATGGTGAGGGCATTCAATAACTACTTCTCAGCCTTATCCCATATAAATGGGCATCTTTACTCTCCAGTCTAATCTCTTTGAGGTCACACTTGATAGAAGGCCTAAACTATGAATGATTTTCTTTTCAATTTTAGGTCTTCGTTGGCTCTTATACTTCCTTTGATCCAAGTCAAATCATTCCTTTGTACATGAGCATCCAAAGGCCTCGGTTAAACATGGACGTGCCACCTAAATTGATATTTTCATGGCTTATCATGTATTTAAGCAGCTCTAATATGATGGTTTCTTATTATATTCTTCTTAAGTTTGTCACACGTCCATCTCAACATCTTCATATCTAAAACACTGTTTATCTAAATGTTGCGTTTTGACTGCCTAGCATTAAGCATCATATATTATAGCCAGCTGTATGACTATCATATAAATGTTCCCGTAAGTTTAAATGAAGAAGTTGATCACAAAACACTTCAGATGCTCCTTTCCACTTGACCCATTCTATTTTAATTTTTTGTGAAACATCATCCTTTATATCACATTCTTTATTTATGATTGAACTCATAATACCTAGACTTGTCACTTTACAGATTTCGTCATCAATTTTCACCAACTCTGTCTATCCTTGTGTGACTAAAGTTCCAAACCATATACATTGTTTGTGTTCTACTTATCTTAAAACTTTTGATTCTTGTGTTGATCTCCAATTCTCCATTGCCCTAACTTGACATTAATTCTTGCTTTTGTGTTAACATAATTCAATATCAAAAAAAGCATACACCACCTTGACGAAGACTTCGTTGTTGAGCTTAAGTCTTCTAGGAAGAAGAAGAAGAAAACTAGAAAATACTAGCTTACATCTTGTGTTTGTTTTGGTTTTCAGTTACGTCTTTAATGCCTAGTTCCTTTGCTTTGCTTTCCTTTGCTTTGCTTTTGTCTTAGGGCCGTGTTGGCTTCTATAGGGCTCTGCCCTATGCTTTTTCTTTGTACTCTCACCCCCCCTGTTTTGGTTAGTGAATTTATATATTCATAAATAAAAAAAAAAAGAGCATACACCTAGGAATCTCATAGCTAGTGTCTCCAATTAAATAATCTATGACATGAGTAGACAAATAAGGGCTCAAAGTTAGTCGTTGATGTAATGCAATTGTAGTAGGGAATTCACTGCCTTGAACCTCCACAATTCTTATAATAGTCACCACACCATCATCCACATCTTTAATTGTGACCACATACTTACTTGAATCATTTATTCTCTAGTACTTGCTAAATTAACTCTCCATGGACTGTTTAGGTTGATAAATATTATTGGGAGATTGCAATCTCTAAGTATTTTCTTGATTCTCCCAAGTAAATAGCATTTTCCATGTGTCTTCGGCGTAAAGCAAATTACTTCTCTGTTATACTATTTTATTGTCTAAGGTGGTAATCTCTCCCAATTGTCACACCCAAGTTTTGTACCTCTATAGTTATTGCAACCTTGAACATCACGTTTACTTTCGTCTTGGAACCAAAATGCTTTTCCTTCATTCATTTGGGAATTTTTTTTTTGTGTTCTTAGCTTGGTTAGCTAAGACAAATTATGGATTCACAATCTCTTTCACACAACTATTGATGCAGATCCAACACCAAATTGGGCTTTTTTCCCCTAAGAATAGGCCTAGGGTGGGTTCATCTAGGTATTAGGCCTTCATTGGATGGGTTTCCCTTGTGATTGGCCAGCTTAATGGACTTAAAACTGGGGTACAGGAGTTAAGTACGGAATTTCAATACTTCTGCCGGGGGTTGGGGGGGGGGGAATGCATGTGTGTGTGTTTTAAGTAATATGTCATTCTCCCCAAATTTATGTCAGTGGCATACTTGTTCTTTCAATATTTTATTTTCAGTCTTTATGTCCTCGTAATAATATTCCTCATTTAGAGGTTTAGTTAATTATTCTTCAAGTCATAGTTGACAAGGTGTCCTACGTCTAATAGGTTCTCAAGTATCCTTTCTTTTAGGACTTAGTTTCCTGTTTTTATTTTAAGTTGTAAGGCAGTTTAGCCCTATTTATATTCCTTGTAGGGATAAATACAGATAAATTTGAGGCTATGAATTAATTGCTGATGTGAGCTTGGAAAGCTTTAATCTTGGTGAAATTGAGTGTTGGATTTGGAACTCCATTATTAGGCTAGAGGTTGGTGATGTAAACCAGATCCATTACCACCAAAGTGGGCCCGGGGTGGGGGGGTTCCCTGCAGCCCTACCAGCATTCCAGAGAATTTTGGCCAGCACCAGGGGTATTTTGGTAATTTTTGTAAAAATTTTCAGTTACAATCAACTTGGGGCTTCATTAGGTCCAGTATGTTTGTGGGACCCTAGATCTAGTTTTGTTGAGTTTGAGTCAATATATGTTAAGTTATTGAAGAGCCCTTGTTGGATTAGGATTCCTAAGTGTTGAGAAACACGATATTAGTAAAATGGCTTATCGATCAATGATCTCAAGCTCTCTATCTATAATTAAGTGGAAAGTACACTATTACAAGGAATAGAATTTTACATAAATACAAACTCTAATTGAACTCCTAGTAGAATCCAACACTCCCCCTCAAGTTGAGGTATAGATATTAATCATGCCCAACTTGCCTACAATAAGAAGGAAATCTCTTTCTTTCAAACCCTTAGTGAAAACATCTGCTACTTGGTCTCCGGATTTTACAAAAGGCATGCAGATAAGCCCTTGTTCCAACTTTCCTTTGACAAAAAACTGTCAATTTCAATATGCTTAGTTCGATCATGTTGCACCGGATTATTAGCGATACTAATAGAAGCCTTGTTGTCACAATATAACATCATAGGGTTTGGAACTTGGACTCCAATATTTTGCAGCAAGCCTTTTAACCATGGTAGCTCACAAACTCCACGAACCATAGCTCTATATTCAGTTTCAGTACTAGATAAAGCTACCACATTCTGTTTCTTACTTCTCCAAGTAACTAGATTACCTCCAACGAAGGTACAGTAACATGAAATTGACTTCCTGTATGGAGATCCAGCTCAGTCTGCATCAGTGTATGCTTCTACTTTTAGATTATCAATGGGTGACAAAAGTATTCTTTTTCCAGGAGTTCCCTTCAAATACTGTAGTATTTTGATAACAGCCTTTATATGAGCTTAATATGGATCATGCATGAATTGGCTCACTATCCCTACAGCATAAGCGATGTCTCATGTCTGGCCTGGTGTGGGACAATTAAATAAGCTTCCCTACCAGCCTTCAGTATCTTCCTTTGTCCATTGGTTCTCCCTCTTTTTCTGTAAGTTTAGCTCCAGCTTCAATAGGGGTATCAACTGCATTACACCCTAACATTCTCACTTCTGATAATAAATCTAGGACATACTTTCTTTGGGATAGGAATATACCTTTCTTTGATCGAGCCACCTCAATCCTTAAGAAATATTGTAACTTCCCTGGATCTTTAATTTTAAACTCTCTGCCAAGAAAGTCCTTCAACTTTTGAATTTCTTCACCATCATTCCCTGTGATACGATATCGTTTACATAGACAATGAGAAGTGTGAAAGACCGACCAAAAAAGGGGTAAACCCCCCCCCAAAAACCCCGGGGGGGGCCCCACCCCCCCCCCACCTCCCACAAAAACCCCCCCCCCCCCCCACCCCCCCCCCCCCCCCCCCCCCCCCCCCCCCCCCCCCCCCCCCCCCCCCCCCCCCCCCCCCCCCCCTATATCTGAAATGAAGAGTTACAAGGGTATTTATAACCCTAAGAATACAATATACTATACTGACTATATACTCTATCTAACACACCCCCGCAAGCGTAACGGATCAAAGACCGTGAGCTTGTCTCTAAGAGCTAAGAAACGTGTACGAGGCAATCCTTTAGTAAGAGTGTCAGCAAGCTGATCGATAGAAGAAACAAAGCGTACTAAAAATTGTCGAGAAGCCACTAAATCTCTGACAAAATGAAAATCAATCTCAACATGCTTGGTGCGAGCATGAAAGATAGGGTTGGCGGTCATGTAGGTTGCACTAATATTGTCACACCAAATAAGAGGAGCAGTAGAAAGAAATGCACCAATCTCCCCAAGAAGAGACCGAACCCAAAGAAGCTCTGTAGCAACGGAAGCAATGGCTCTATATTCTGCCTCAGTAGAAGAGCGCGAAACAGTTCGTTGCTTGCGAGAACTCCAAGAAATAAGATGATGTCCAAGAAAAACACAAAAACCAGTGACTGAACGACGATCATCTGGATTGCCAGCCCAGTCAGCATCAGAATAACCAGTCAGAGACATAGAAGATCGAGAAGAAAAGAACAAACCCAAAGTAGCTGTCCCACGTAAGTAACGTAAGATTCGCTTCACCGTACTCCAATGAACATCAGTAGGAGAGTGCATAAATTGAGAGACCAAATTAACTGCATAGGAGATATCAGGACGTGTTTGAGTGAGATACTGTAAAGCACCCACAACACGTCGATATTCAGTACCATCATCCAAAGGAACTCCATTAGTCACAGATAGAGAAGAACCAGAAGCAAGAGGAGAAGCAACAGGCTTTGCATCAGTCATATGAGTTTGAGTCAACAAATCCGAAATATACTTTCGCTGAGAGAGAAAGAGACCATCAGAAGTGCGTAAGACTTCAATACCCAAGAAGTAATTAAGATCACCAAGATCTTTAATAGCGAAAACAGTAGCAAGAGACTTGATAAGAGAAGACACAGCAGCAATATTGTTCCTAGTGACTAAGATATCATCAAGATATACCAAAAAATAAACAACCACTGAGGAAGACGTATAATAGAACAAGGAAGTATCAGTGCGGGACCCCTTGAAACCAATAGACGTCATAAAATTGGTGAGTTTGGTATACCAAGCCCGAGGTGCTTGTTTCAAACCATATAAGGACTTGCGAAGTAGACAAACATGAGAAGGAAACGTTGAATCAACAAACCCTGCCGGTTGTTCCATATAAACTGTTTCTTGTAAATCACCATGGAGAAAAGCATTACTAACATCTAATTGACGAACCGGCCAATTTTGAGAAGTTGCAATGGAAAGAATAATGCGTATGGTAGTATGCTTCACGACAGGACTAAAAGTATCTTCAAAGTCAAAACCAGGACGTTGATGATATCCTTTAGCCACAAGGCGAGCTTTATAACGCTCGATTGTACCATCAGACTTCTTTTTAACTCTAAAGACCCATTTGCAACCAATAATGTTGTGGTCTTTTGTGGAAGGAACTAACTCCCAAGTCCCATTTTGAACTAAGGCATTAAATTCCTCTTGCATTGCATGTCTCCATTGCACAAAGCGGGCTGCTTGAGAATAAGAACTAGGTACAGTATCATCAATACAGGCAGCCATCAAATTGAGTGGATGTTTAGGTTTTAAACAACCTGTTTTGGATCTTGTGAGCATAGAATGATTTTTAGATGCTGTCAAATCTGAACTAACATTTGTAGATGAAGTAGGAAGCGCATGTGCTGAAGTAGGTGGAGACAAACCAGGCTCAAATCGAAACCCATCAGATTTGGAGTTAGAAATAGAAGTTGGAAAGTCTAAAGACCCATCGACATTTAAAGTCTCAGAATTGGATAGCAAAGGCACCGGAAAACCTGAAGGCCCATCAACACCTAATGTAGCATCTAATTGCACTGAAGTGGGCTGCGAAGTGGCTGGAAAACCCAAAGGCCCATCAGTACGTAAAGCAGCATCTAAGCTCACGGAAGTGGGCTGTGAAGCGGCTGGAAAACTCAAAGGCCCATCAGCTGCTATAGACCCATTAGTTGGGGGATGGGGATGATTTTCATTATGATTTACAATAGTATGATCCAAAGGAACAACAGGATCAGAAATACAAGTAGAACAACCAGAAATCCCCTTATGAGAATCTAATTTTCCCTGCCCATTACAACTGTCTTTGGTAAAACTAGAAATTGAATTACAGGGAAAAATAACAGAAGGTGCTGTGGACAACCATACTTTAGCAGACACAACTGAAGAAGAATGAAGTAAAGATGCATAAGGAAACTGGTGTTCATCAAAAATCACATGCCGTGAAATGTACATCTTATTCTCAACTGGATCATAGCAAGAATACCCCTTGTAGGCTGCCGGATAACCCAGAAAAATACAAGGTTTAGACCGAGGATGTAGTTTTGTTTTAGCATATGGCCTAAGCCAGGGATAACATAAACACCCAAAAACCCGTAAGAACTCATATTCTGGAGAAGTACCAAACAGAGTTTCTAATGGTGTTTTATGATCCAACACACTAAGAGGAATCCGATTAAGAAGATACACTGCTGTTTGAACTGCTGCTGTCCAAAAAATTTGAGGAAGACCAGCTTGAAATAACAAGGCTAAAGCAGATTCTAAAACATGCCTGTGCTTTCGTTCTGCCACACCATTCTGGGGAGGAGTGTATGGACAAGAGATCCGATGAGAAATACCAAGATCAGCAAGAAAAGCAAATAATTTCTTGTATTCAGTCCCACCATCAGTTTGTAGAGTACAGATCTTGGAAGAAAAATGAGTTTCAACAAGCTTCTGAAATTTTATGAAAACAGCAAACAGATCTGATTTTTGTTTTAAAGGATATAGCCAAGTGTATTTTGTATATCCATCCACAAAGACAACATAGTATTTATAACCCTCAAAAGAAGTAAATGGAGCAGGTCCCCACAAATCACTATGAATGACATCTAATGGACATCTGTTAACTGAGGTAGACAACTGAAATGGAAGTTTATGACTCATGGAACATTTGCAAGCATTACAAGTTGGAAAAGATTTAACACCCTGAAAGCCAAGATTTTGTAATACAGTCATAGTCCTTCCAGGAGCAGGATGGCCTAGTCGTCTATGCCAATCAATGGCTGAAGCAACAAAAGCAGTGGAAGAAGAAAACAAATCTGAATTGGCAACTTTAGTAGACTGAGAAGTAGAAGCAACAGCAGCAACAGGACTCACTCCTTCAAGTAACAAATCACCACTCAAATCCTTCGAACAAAAATGAACAGCATAGAGTCCATTAAAAGTCTTGCCGCAGATCAAAATTCTGTGAGTCAGCTGGTCCTTTACCAAAAAAGAATTTGAGTAAAACTCAAAATACACTCCATTTTCCTGAGAAAATCTTGATACAGACAGCAAATTATACCGAATACTAGGAACACAAAGAACTTCTGACAACCGAAATCGAGAACCAGAACAAACAACATTCAAACATCCAATATGAGAAATTCTTAAAGAATTACCATTACCAACAATCACATTACTAGAGCCTGAATAAGGTTTTTGAATACTGAAATGAGCAAGATCTGCAACAAGATGAGAATTAGATCCGGAATCTAATATCCACAAAGAAGAATCCAAAGAAGAGATAGTAGCAGGATTCAAAACAGAAGAGCAAGCAAGAATTCTCATACCAACATATGCATGATTGAAACGTTGTGGACACTGAGCACAAACATGTCCATCAGCTTTGCACAATTGACAAATTATCCTGGACTCATTCAAAAACTGAGAGGCCGAAGAACTACTTCCAGAATTACGTGAATAGGAGTTAGGAAATTGCTCAGCATTAGAGTTACCCGAACCAGTAAAATTTCGCAAATGAGAAGAACCATAACCAGTATTAGAACCATAACCAGTATTAGAACCATAGCCAGATCGACCATTGTACCGACGATTCCATGGCCTGCCACCATTATAACGACCACTGAATCTGCCACGAGAATTAGAAAAATTCCGATTGGTATTACCAGAAGTAGGACTAGAAGAGCCACGAACAGCAACATTAGCAGACAGAATTGAATTAGCAGCCCCTTGTGAAGACGCACGAAGATGACTTTCATGAGATAATAGAAGACCTTGTAAATCATCAAAGGACACTGGATCCGCACGAACAAGAACAGAAGTACCAAAATCTTGGTAATCAGCATCTAATCCCCTCAAAGTAACTAATACCAAATCCTCATCAGAAACAGGGGAATTTGCAGCAGCTAACATATCAGTGAGAGAAAGAATTTCAAGAAGATAATCAGCAATCGAAGAAGAACCTCTCTGAATCTGAAATAATCGATTCTTGAGTTCAAGAATTCTAGTTCTTGAACCAGAAGCAAAAATCGCATTAAGCTTCTTCCACGCCTCATTAGACGTCCGAGCAGCAACAATGTGTGGAAGGATCCTTTCAGAAACTGATGCAACAAGCCAACTAAGGATGAGTTGATCTTGTCGATCCCAAAGCACAGAAGGAACAATAGATCCAGACATTTCAAAAGCATCCGTAGATGAAATCGAACCACCACCAGCAGTTGCAGAGGAAATAGGTCTGGGAAAAGTGCCATCGAGATAGCCTAACAGATCATAACCACGAAGAAGAGGAAGAAACTGAGCCCTTCAGAGCAAAAAATTCGAAGAGCTTAGCTTGATTGGAAGCGCAGCAGCGACATTAATAGAGACCAAAGGAGAAGAAGCCAGTAATGGCGGTGGATTGAGCGTGCCAGACGCCGTAGAAGCCATGAGAGAAAGAGAAGAATCGAACAGAAACCCTAACAGAAACCTTAAGATCGAACAACCTAAGGGCAGAGGCCCGAATAGAAACCTGATACCATGTAGAATATAGTAATTCTGTATATCTGAAATGAAGAGTTACAAGGGTATTTATAACCCTAAGAATACAATATACTATACTGACTATATACTCTATCTAACATAAACCCCTTTGCAACTAGTCTAGCTTTCAACTTGTTGACTGATCCATCCATATTTTGTTTAACCACAAATACCCATTTGTAGCCCATTGGTTTTTTTCCTAGAGGAAGTGTAACCAACTCACAAATGTCATTTTTCTTCATTGCTTGCATTTCCTCTACCATAGCTGCCTTTCATCTCTTATCAGCATAGACTTCCTGCCAACTTTTAGGAACAGATACAGATGACAGAGAGGATATGGAAGCACGATAGGAGTCAGACAAAGAGTTATAAGAAACATATTTAGCTATGGGATGTTGAATACAAGATCTAACTCCTTTTCTAACAGTAGTAGGAAGATCAGAAGAAGATACCTTAAGGGGAACAGTAGAATCTGATTTTGGAGCAGGAGACTGAAGTGGTAACGTATCACCTTTCTCCACCTGCTTTAGCCAGTTGTAATTCTTCCTCTTATAAGTCTGCACCTCCTTATTCTTGTCAATCTGGTTTTGAAAGACCTCAACAGTTTGTCTTACAGGAGTGGTCTCCCCCTGGCTAGGTTCTTCACATGGTTCAGAAATTGAAGGGGGAGGATTAGAGTCCTTAGGTATACTGACTGAAGTCTCCCCTTGGTCAGGAAACTCTTCTAGGACTCTTAAGTTGTGTTGGTGTGTGTTAGGACCCCCCTTACGAGCCTAACCTATCTTCCTATCAGACTCCTTAAGAGCAGCAGAGATTACTCAGATTATTAAATAAAGAACATTAACAAGTAAGAGAGTTGAATATCATTGCATATGTATTACGATAACAATCCAACTTGAATCACTACAACAGACTCTATTCATCTGCTAACTAATTCTTGGAATGATAAAACAAACATAAGATAAAGCTGCAACTAACACCAGAAGGTTATTCCCTTCCCCTGAGAGGCTCCCTCTCCTCGCAAGATCAACTTGCCTTTCTCCTCTTTCCTCCCCCCTTACTTTCCTCTTGCTATTCCCCTTATATTCCTTCTTCCATTCCCCTGGTAACTCTAACAAACTTGGTTCTCTTATCCACTGTCCTGTTGCCACCTGGCCTAACAATTCCGTCTTTTAGTGCATAACAGAAATGGTGGTGTTTGCCCACTCCTGGGATGCCACTTGGCCTCCCTCTACACCCGCTGCTGGTGTAGCTACCACATCTCCCTTGTTTCATCTATGTTCTGCCCTGTTCCAGCCAATGTTTCTGCTATTCTTCTCTGTCTCTTCTTACGTTGATACACTTGTGTAATCAGGGGCGTATCAGTGTGTGATAGGAAGATCTAGAGTCGGAAAGAACACCTCTCCTCTAGGACTTTCCCCCTGGAGAGGTGTATAGTAAGGGCAAGACTCATTAAAAATTACATCCATGGATACAATGGTTTTCCTGGAAGGAGGATGATAACATTTGTACCCTTTCTGCGTAGCAGAATACCCCAAAAATATGCAGCGTAGGCTGTGGGGAGCCAGCCTCTGGTGGGTGGTGATTCTGGCATAACACACACATCCAAAAATCTTTGGGGGAATAATAAAAAAAGAGGCTCCCTGGAGAATCTCATTAGGGCATTTAAAACCAAGTATCCTACTGGGCATCGTATTCATAAGGTAAGAAACAGTGAGTATAGCATCACTCTAGTATCGATCAAGTACACTTATAGCAATCATAATGGAACGAGCTATCTCTAAGAGATGCGATTCTTCCTTTCGGCTTTGGGCAGCCGTATCAACACAACTGGTCTGGTGTATTATGCTAGAGTCAAAGAGATATTTCTGAAATTCACCATCAATAACTCTGTACCATTGTCATTGCGAAGGATCTTCACAGTGGCATTGAACTGAGTTTTAATCATATTATGAAAATCAGGAATACATCGGAAAACTTCATTTTTTTATGTTTTAAAAGATAAATCCATGTATAACTAGAGTGACAATCAATAAAAGTAACAAAGTACCTATGGCTAGTAATAGACACACATCAGCAGGGACCCCACACATCAGTATGAATTAGCATAAAAGGAATAATTTTTCTATTATGAAGAGAAGGTAAATAGGTAGAACGAGTCTGCTTCGCAAAAATGCAGGCTTCACAAAAAAAATCATTCTCATTACAAGAAGAAACTAAATCTGGAAATATTTTCTTAAGAGTTCCTAAAAAGGGGTGACCTAGCCTACGATGCCACTAATGAAGGTCTAATATTACCGAATGGACCTGATTAGAAGATGTAGTCAGAACAGAAGTAGATCCTGCAATCGGCTCGAGCAAATAAAGTCCATTGTCTAGTTTACTACATCCAATCTCCTTTCCCGTGACCAAATCCTAGAAGACACAGTAAGATGGGGAAAATGTCACTTTACAATTTAAGTCATGTGTAAGACTACTAATAGAGAACAAGTTAGTAGAGAAAGAGGGAACATGTAAAACTTTAAATAAAGAAAATGATGGAGAATGTTGAATGGTCCCTTTTCCAACAATGGAAGAATAGGAGCCATTAGCAATTTGAACTTTATCCTTTCCAGAAGTTGGAGAATATTGTAAGAAAAAGGAGGATAAACCTGTCATATGATCTGTGGTTCCTGTATCAATGATCCAAGGAGTAGAAACTGAAGAAACTTGGAAGCTTGTAAAAGTTTTACCTGAAGTAGCAAGGTGGGAGTTGGTTTGGTTAGTAGAGGAAGTAGTGGTAGAGGCTGTACCGGCAGTAGAAGACTGCAGAATATGTCGCAGAGTAGCTAACTCCTCCTGTGAAAGACCAACATCTACAGAGAGTGTTGTGGAAATTGTCTCAGAAATATGAGCTTTTGGTTTTTCTCTTTTTTGCAGTCTTCCCATGGAGCTTCCAACAATTTGCCTTGGTATGATATGGTTTGTGACAGTGCTCACACTTGATAATCTCCTTAGCTGAATCAGATTTAGTGCTAATAGACTGTAAGGCTGATTTCTCCACAATAGGAGCATGAAGCATGGCTAAACGATGACTTTCCTCACACTGAACAAGGGCATAAGACTGTTCATGTGTAGGAAAGTGAGAATGACTTAATACTTGCACTGATCTAATCGTACTCCATGTTCAGACCCGCCAAAAAGTCATATACTCGAATCCTATCAATGTGCTTCCTATAAGTAGCTACATCATTTGGATTAGTGGGGTGATAATCCCCATAATGATCCAACTCCTGCCAAGGAGATCGCAACTCAGCATAATAGTGGGCCACAATCAATTCCTTTTGGGTAGTCTCATGAAGCTTTTTTTGGAGCTCATAAATCTGGGCATCATTCCCCAACTCTCCATATGTTTCAGTGGTAGCCTTCCAGATTTGGGCTGTAGTATCAAGTACTAGATATCCATGGGCAATATTTGGACTCATGGATTTCAAAAGAAATGAGATAATAAGAGAGTCATTCGAGATCCATTTATCCTGTAAAACACCTATGGGAGTAGGTTTGATAGCGATGCCCATAATGTGTCCAACAAGTCCTCTTCCAGCAATAGTGAGGTAAGCAAATGGAGACCAAATCAAATAATTTGTTCCATCAAATCTCACTGAAAGAGGATGAAGAGTGGGGTAAATATCGGAGCTAGTGGTAGCAGGAGTACCATCAATAGTTGTCATGTTGACAAAATTGTCTGCAGTTCTTCAGTCTTCATACTTTCGAAGCAACAGAAACGTCGCAGAATGCAATAGCCGAACAACCCAAACAAGTCTAAATAATGAGACAAGTCTGAGTAATGATATGAGTCAATTCTGCTCTCTTTTTTTTCTCCCCCCCTTCTCTCTCTCTAATAGAATAGTAGATTAGAAGAAAGAAAAAATAATAATAATAATATGGTTCGGCCAAATATGCAATGGTATGGTTTGGTCTAAATTTGGAGAGAACCAAAATATGGTTTTGCCAAAGAGTAATAGTTTTAATGTTTACCTGGTTCAGCCATCGTCATCTTTCAAGAGGGTTACGGCTTCGATGGTAGAGGCGAAGGTGATTGCGATGGCGATGGTGGCTTCGTGGTTGGTGACTCAGTGATGAAATCAAATCACCATTTAGTTCCCTCAGGTGTTGGGGAGGGTAGTGCGATTGTTGATCATCGCTGTCATTGTCGTGACGTTGGGGATTTTGAGATCGTTGAGCCAGCAGCTGCAATTCTTCCGTGATTTGTCAAAATGATTGGGATTTTTTGGGCTATTCCTCCTTACGTTCTTGCTCACGCAGTTACACTTGCTCTCTGCTTGCCCTACGCTGTTTTCTTTGAAGATGGCGGCAATGGCGGAAGATGTTGATGTAAAAAAAAGAAACGATGGAAGAGAAAAAAAAGAAGCAATGGCTTCTGGAGAGACGTCTCGGCAATGGAGGTAGGTTTTCCTCTGCGAGAAATTTTTTCTCTCTTCCCTAATCGAACTTAGGTTTTGATACCATGTTGAGAAACACGATATTGGTATAATGGCTTATTGATTAATGATCTCAAGCCCTCTGTTTACAATTAAGTGGAAAGTACACTATTACAAGGAATATAATTTTACGTGAATACAAACTCTAATTGAACTCTTAGTGGAATCCAACGCTAAGTTGTAAAGGGGTCCTCTAGTTTTGTCTTACTTCTTGCAAGTAGGGGTGTAAATGGATAATCAAAGTCAGCTTCTGAATTCGCATCCATTTGATAAAGTTGTTCAATTAAGTTACTTATTTGGACTTGTTTCTTATTTTTATAAATTTTTTACTTGAGATATGTGTAGATTTTCTACCAAAATAAATAACAAAGTTGCTAAATTCTTAAATTTAAACCTCATTCTCACAAATAAACTTGTAAAGATGTCAGCAGGTAGTCGAAAACTTATATTTAATTTGTATACATACCCATTTAGAAGAATCTATTTTAAGAAATAACAATCCGAATATCATCCAAATCCGACTGAATTTGTCTGAAAGCTGATAGAATATTATCTGAATCCGTCCGAATATAATGGGATATGGATATGGTATTACCACTGTCCGATCCAAATCTGATCCGTTTACATCCCTACTTGCATGGATGCCATATCTAGTGTTAGATTTCAATTTGGACTCTTACAGAATGACATATGAAGGAATTCTTATTTGAGTAAGATTCCATACTCTAGTAGGATTTTCAGTTTGATTTGTTTTCTAAGTTGGAGTCCTATAGTGTTCTCCTTTTAAAGGCTATAACTAAGTTTCTCTACATTGTAATAAATTAGTTTATGATTAACAAAATTGACTGAGGATTCAAGGAAGATTCAGCCATAAATCATGGGTTCCCTTAGAGGGGGCCTGTGGCACTTAGAGAAGAAGAATTCTATAGAAATGTCAGATTCCAGCCACCATCTTCAATCCCCAAGTGCAAGCACACACACCCCCCTGGTGCAAAAAAAAAAAAAAAAAAAGAGAAAGAAGAAGAACGCACACCACACCTCAATCCTAGCCCCTTCCCTCCTCTCATCCGCAAGCTTCCCCATCCCTTCCCAACCCTAGTTTCCACCATGACAGCCCCTTCCGCCTTCAGGAAACATTCTCTCCCCCTTCCGTTACCCTGCAGTAATTTCAAATTCCTGCTTCCCATCCCACTTCCCTTGATCCCCTACCTTCCCCAACCTTGGAATACTACTACTCCCAGCCCTTCCCCCTCTCTTTTCTTTCTTCTTTTTTTTCCTCTACAACTTGTGGCAGTTCTAGAGTTTCCAGAAACTGCAAAATCAGAGTTGCAGCCCCATTCCAAAGCTTAGAATTCCCTTAACTCCTTTGACCTAGACTTAACCCGTTAGGACTTAAGACTTCCCAGTTCCCCCCATTCCAAGTTTCAGCCCCTCCCTTGACCTCTAAACCATATAAAACTGCAATTCATGTTCTTCATCAGGAAACCCTAACTCTAAAAACATCAAAACCATAAAACTCGTTAACACATTAACCAAAACCTAAACCCTTTTAGAGTTAGCTTCTACATTACCTAATGAACACTCGACCTAAAACCTAGCCTCGGTCCAAACCCTGGAAAGCCTAATTCCCATAAAACCTTGGAATGCATGACTGTAAACTGGAAGGTCCAGATCTGAATTCAACATGGCAGCATGGATACAAGCCTGATTTGCAAAACCCCAGATCTTAAACCCTAGCTGAACCTAACGCTAACCCTTGCCCAACCCTAGCACCTATAAATCAGACCAATACCTTTAACCTTAGGGTGCTACAGACCCTAGAAGACTGCTGATTCTTAGAAAGAGGATCCTGGAGGGGATGTAGATGTAGGACATTACATCAATCAGTCAAACCCTAAATCCTGGTTCACATCATTTGGAGCTTTAGCTCTGTTATTGACTGAAGAGACTGCTAATGCCTGCAGACCCCAATTTTCTTCTGCAACATCAATCCACTTGTAAATGGATGATAGTACAAGGAGAGGTGTTCCCATATCCTGAATAATATCCTTGTGAGGCTGTGGTAAACCAAGTAGATTGATTTGTCTGTTTGATTAAACCTTTGTTTGGGACCCCCAAAAGAAGAGAGAGGAGAGTACGTGATGGTGGTTTAATATTCCTTGTCCAGACAATATACCTTTTCATTTCAACCAGAATGATGAATACTTTATGTGAATAAGGTTTGATTTTGGTAGACATTAAGGGAAAATTGGTAGTTTGCTATATCTGTCCAAGTTTTGATGTCTACATCAGAGTTTGTTTCCATTACTGTCTGTCGCTATTTCGACAGGAAGGACGACTCAAAGTTGGTACAAGACATAATAAAAAATATTTTGCGTGAAGTGAATAATGCTCCCTTGGGGGTGGCAAAACACCCTGTGGGAATCAAATTTCACGTTGAAGAGGTGATGAAGCTGCTAGATCTTAAATCCACTGAGGTTCGAGTCATAGGATTTCACGGGATGGGGGGTATTGGCAAGACCACCCTTGCGAAAGCAGTTTACAACAAAATTGCTTCCGATTTTGAACACCGATGCTTTATGTTTGATATCAGGGAAACTTCGAGGCAACACAATGGTTTAATTTCCCTTCAAAAGCAACTTATCCATGATCTTTTCAGTGAAAATTTCCTTGCTGATGAGGTTAGTGAAGGTATCATTAAGATCAAAGGAAGAGTTAATGTAAAGCGAGTACTTATTGTTCTAGATGATGTTGATGATGCAAGCCAACTTGATGTGATAGCCGGTGCAAGGGATTGGTTTCATGATGGAAGTAGAATCATCATAACCACAAGAGACAAGAAAGTTCTAAAGAAACCATTTGTGAATGAAATCTATGAAGTGAAAGAGCTCAGTTACATCGAATCACTTCAACTCTTCAGTCATCATGCATTTGGTAAGGGAAAACCTGCAGATAACTTCTTGCATTTTTCTGAACAAGTTGTGTCCCTCACAGGAGGACTACCTTTGGCTCTGGAAGTATTTGGAGCCTTAATGTTCAATAAGAAAAAAGAAAAGGAGTGGGAAGAAGCACTGGAAAAGTTGAGAAAGATTCAGCCAGGTAATCTTCAAGAAGTTTTGATGATAAGTTACAATGCTCTGGACGATGAAGAGAAGTGTGTGTTTCTTGATATTGCTTGTCTCTTTGTCAAAATACGGATGGACAGAGAAAATGCCGTCGATATATTTAAGGGCTGTGGTTTCAATGCAGAGAAGATGATCAAAGACCTTACAGACAAATCTCTCATTAAAGTTAGGGATGACAATACCTTATGGATGCATGATCAACTTAGAGACATGGGACATATGATTGTTTGGAAAGAAAACCTTTTAGATCCCAGCAAACATAGTAGATTGTGGGATCGACAAGCAGTACTGGATGTCCTTAATTCTAGAAAGGTATGAACTAAACTCTTGACGGCACTTATTTTTATCCTCTGTATTGGCTGACAGCGTTGTCAACTAAATTTTTTGTAGGGAAGCAGAACCAATCAGAAAATAATTATAGCAACTTGAGAAGCTTTCTTTTACCTCCCCAACCCCCCCCCCCCCCCCCCCTTCCTTGCAGTGAATCAGTAATTTGGTTGGTCATGATTTGCAGATTGACTAGGACACAATCTTCTTCATATTGGAAAATATGCCTTTTTACTCTTGGGTGGGCTTCTGTACATTCAATAAAAAAGCTAAATATAAATGGGAGCCATGATTTGAACCTCTAATCTTCAGTCATGTGCCTTACATAGATCTAAAACTTTAATTTCTTGTTTCTTTTTTGACTTGGGAAAACTAGTAGAAAATCATTAAAGAAAGAAGTATTCTCTAATTTGTCTGTTTGAATGTTCAGAATGTCAACACCACCACTAATTGTTTTAAAATGCATGAAAAGGACTAGCAAGCCTTTTATGATTTTATATGGATGACAAGTTACATGCAAAAAGCTGCATTTTTTAGACATTTTTTTTTTATATTCCTGTCAATTCTTTTGCTTTGATTGTTAGGATGGTATTAGAATGGTAAGGTGACACATAGTTTTGATGGATGCACAAATTAAACAGTCAACTTTTTGGGATGCTTCTTTGCTTTTCCAAAGTTTTCTGTCTGATTTTTCCTCTTTCTTTCTCCATATACTTTTTGAGCTCCTCCGAATTTAGAAAATGGACAGTATTTAATAGGCTGGTTGCCTTTGTCTAGTTGACCATCTATAAGAAATTAAATGATCAACTACCACTTGAATTTTTTAGTGGAATTTTTGGAATTTATTTTGAGCTCATTAACCAGACCTTAGGATTGCACGTGGACACTTGGTTCAAATTTTCACATGTATAGATGATGCTGTAGAAGATGTCCAAATTTGGGCCCTGTTAAACCACAACATGTCAGTTACTAAGGACTTGAAGGTATGGGTTTTGCAAATGGATATACTGGAACCCATTCATGGAAGATGGAATATTCAATTGGAAACCATGCACTTTTTTCTATTTTATTTTTCGTAATTGAGTTGGGATACTTTGTGCATGCTACACATGATGCGACCCTAAATTGAAGGGGGTTCAACTACTCTAGGATCTTAACACAAAAAGTAAGGGTTTTGGGTTATAAGATTTTGGGAAATTTAATTGGAATGCATAAGAAATATAGGTTATATTGGTTGGATGATGATGAAACTTGTGCAGAACTTAGCTGATGGTATATAGGGACATTCCATAAAGTTTGGGACCGTACTTATGATTAGATAGTTCTAGATCTAAGCTAGAAAATTGGGTTGTTTGGGGAGTACGAAAATCAAGAAAGGTGTTTAGAACCTTGGATGTTGGCCAAGGCCATTCCAAAGTGGCGCACCTAGGGCTGGCTGAACCCTCCTAGAGGGTAGGACTGCAACTGGGCCGGGCTGGGCCTGGCTTTTGCAATCCCAAGCCCAGCCCTATATATTCTAATCTGAGCCCATTCCCGCCCTAACCCTAATTCAGGGCCAAGGATTATTGTCCCTGGCCCTAAGCCCCTACAGGCCAAGCCAAGCCCATTTCCGCCCTAATTGGCCCTAATTGGGCCAGGTCGGGATGGGTTGGCACTGATTGGCCCTGACCCTGATTAGCCCTGATTGGCCTTGTCCCTAGCCCTGATTGGCCCTGTCCCTGGCCCTAATTGGCCCTAACCCTAATTAGCCTTGATTGGCCCTGTCCCTAGCCCTGATTGGCCCTGTCCCTAGTCCTAATTGGCCCTGACCCTGGCCCTGATTGACCCTATCTTGGCCCAAGCCTTAATTGGTCCTATCCTTGGACCTAAAATATCAAATGTAAATTCATAAAAAAATATATAATAATAATGAAAATAAAAGTATCATAAGTAAACTAAAAATAAAATTCATCAAAATATAAGATGATTCAAGCTCATACAAAATGATAAAATAATCAATAAGTTGATAATGTTGCTTTAAACATAAATAAATTCATACTCCATAATTCTATATTGATCTCTGAAAGTATCTCATTGCTTTGACGATGGAAATTGAAAACCTCTCCCATTACTTTGGTGATGGAAATTGAAAACCCCTCCCATTGATACCCTTATTAAAAAAAAAAAAATCATATTCAAAACTTTGTTAACAAGTAAATCAACGACAATTTAGTATTGATATTTTTTTTCGTAGTTAAAGAAAATTGTATTTTAGTTACAAACATAGCTATCTATCCTTAATATTTTGTTCCCCCTTCTTCTGAAATATCACATTGGAGGCAAAAGAAAGATGTCAATATTCATGATGAGAAGTTGGGGTCTAGATTTGTTAGATATTAATTCTCTATATACTAGCTTTTATTATTTATAATATATTATCTCGTCTTAGTCCCAAAAAAAAAAAATCAATGATTTTTTGAATTAAAAATGACTTAGTTCGAAAAATAAAAATTATCTTAAAAATAATATAAAAAGTGAACTCATAGTCTAATATGATCAAAATGACTGAAGGTCAAAGTCGAGACTTATAGTTATATCAATGTTAATGTGAAGATTAGGGTAAAAATCTAATACATGATCAGGGTCAAATTAACATTAAGACTAGAGCCGAAATTAGGGTCAGGATCGGGCCAAAATCAGGCGGATGCTTACTACATTAGTAATGAATATATAATTTATTTTTATTAATTTTTTACAAAACATGATCATGTTTTTAAAATTTGACACGTGTCAAATATTCACCCATGTGGATTATAATTAATTCCTCTCCATATGGGTGGAGGGTCCAGACTCAAATCAGGGCCAAAATCAAGGCCAAGATTAGGGCCAATATCAAGGCCAGGATCAAGGCTAAGATCAGGGCTAGAATCAGGGCCAGAATCAGGGCCAAGATCAGGGCCAAAATCAGGGACGGGCCGGGATGGGCTGGGCGGGCCAGAGAGTAATCCCAAGCCTGCCCTTGGTCTTAGTTCAGGGCCAGAATAGTTTGGCCCTAACCCGCCCTTAGGGCCAAAATCTTTAGCCCAAGTCCTATTTGGGCTCAGGGCGGGCTTAGGGCGGGTCAGGGCCGCCAGGGCCAAACTTGCACCCCTACTAGAGGGGTGTTTTGGTCAATTACAGCCCTAAATTTCTGCTGGGACTAGATTTCATAATCTTATTTCTTAATTTTCAAGAGTCTTGTTTAGTTTAGAAGTCTTGTTTTGATTTGGAGTAGAGTTCTTTGAGTCCGTAGGAGTCTTCCTTTCAAGGACTCTTAGAAGTCTTTAATTCCAAGAAGAGTTCCTTTCCTTGTGTTGGAGTGGATAGTGGTAGTAGTAGTAGTGTTAACGTAGTATCTGAAAACTTTGCTAGCAAAGTAAGCTTAGGATTGAAAGACATCCCTAACCTTATTGAGTGTCCCTCCTCAATGATGATTGATGACAAACTGGAAGTTAATCTGAGATGTCTAGTACCCATCAGTCTCCATTCCTACTATAAGGAAATCTAGTGTGATGTTATGTCGATTAGGTTAAGTTATATTATTCTAGGGAGGCCATGGCTATACGAAATGATGTCATTGTTATGGGAAAGGAGGACACATGCAAATTTATCCACAAAGGTTAAAAGATTGTCCTCCTTCCCCTAAATCCACCTGAAGAAATTAAGAAGAAACAAGCCCTTAAGAACCAATTAGAAGGACTCCAGTTTTTTGTTTTTACCAAACCGCAGCTCTTGGTTGTTCCAAAGAGTTCGGAAGCTCCAAAAGAGAAAACAACATGATAGTGGCTCTGGTCACCAAGGTTAAAACTACCTAACTAGAAGTTGAACCATTTCCCCTAATGCGGGAGTCTTCAAATTTGGTACCAAGAAGACCTACCTAGCAGAGTACCACCACTAAGAGACATCTAGCATACCATCAATCTAGTGCCAAGATCATCACTCCCTAATATGCCAGCATACAGGATTAGTCCAACAGAGCATGGGGAGTTATAGAGGTAGGTAGAAGATATACTTAACAAGAGCTTTATCTCTGAAAGCCTTAGCCCCTACACAATGCCAACCTTATTGAACCTTAAAAGTTTTGTTTTGTTTTTTTTCTGTTTTTGGGGGTAAGAACCCCTAAAAAGGATGGGTCATGGAGGATGTGTGTAGACAACAGAGCCATTAAGATCATTGTAAAGTATAGATTCTTTATCCCCATACTTGATGATATGTTAGAAATGCTTTGAGGTTCTCGATTTTCTCCAAATCGGATCTCAAGAGTGGGTACCACCAAATAACTTGGGAATGAGTGGAAAACAACATTGAACAAGAGTTGGCTTGTTCGAGTGGAAGGTTATGCCCTTTGGCTTAACCAATGCACCCAACACTTCTATTAGAGTCATAACGACAGGTACACCATGCATGATGGCTTTCTATTTTTGTGTTAATATGTATTCCAAAGTCTTCTCTAAAGGCAACGTATTATTAGGGAGCTACATGGGGGAGGACTAGGACGACACTTTGGGGTAGCTAAGACCACAACCCAAGTCATGGATAGGTACCATTGCCAATTGCACAAAGATGTAGAGGTGGTTATCAATAGTTGCAGAGTATGTCAGCTGGCCAAGGGAGGACTGCAAAACACTGGGCCATACCCTCCTTTACCCATTCCCCGTCAACCATGGAAGAAATTGAGCATGGAGTTTGCATAGAGCTTCCCCTCACCTAGGGGAAGATTGACTCCATTTTTGTGATCATTGATATATTCATCAAGATGGCCCACCTCATTACATGTCAGAAGACTATTAAGAACCCATAATCAACTCCAAGAAACTACTAATATTCAATTACTGTAATCCAGAAACAAGAAGAATAATTGGCTTTAGCGACGCTAGACACCCCCACAACACTCACTACCCTCAGTCGATAGGCGGCCCTACATTCATATGAAATATTCCCCCCCCCCCCCTTTCTAAATCCCTCTCTTCCCCTTAATATAACCTAGATATAATCTTAGCAAATCACAATCCTAGCAACTACTTTCCATGTCGGTGAGAATGATGTCTTTATGTATATGAAATTGATCCCCTATCTTTTCCTTCTTATTTCACCTATATTAGATATGCCTTTAATAATAATATCCTAAAACTACTTCCCCCTTCTAGTTTCACCTTGCCCTCAAGGTGACATCGAGCTTTCATTCTGCAAGCCCCGCTTTGCGTACCATCCCATTCCCCATTATAGTCGTCGGATCCTCCTTTCCCTCTTCGTCTAGAAGCAAAAGCTGAAGTTGTTTGTTCAAACATTGATGGGTCTTGGGATATGGTGCATCGCAACGGAAACATAAGCCTTTGTCCATCTTACTTTTAATTTCTTCTTGGGTTAGCCAACAAAAGTGATTAGTCTCCAGTAGGGATCATTGCTGCTTGAGACGATCTAGGCGTGTCGTTGGGTTAGTTGTTGCCGCAACTAGTTGGACTTGGGCTGATTTGGTTGAATCCCCTGGGTCAAAGCCACCCTTCAATTGTCCTCGCGTTGGGTTGGGCTTTGGTCCACTCGAAACAACTAAGTTAATATTTAAATAATGCTGGGCCACATTGGTATTAAATTGACTCATGGGGTGTATGTTATGGGGCTCACTTAGTCCACAAAGGGCCTAGTTCTTTTCCTCAATTGATTGAGCCAGGTCCATAAGTTGGGTCAGACCTTTTGGTTCAAAAAGCTTCACTTCAGCCCTAATCTCCTCCTCCAAACCTTATAGAAAGGCACCCTAACCATATTTCATCTCCATCTCCGGTGACGACAACAAGACCTTCGAAATGGCTGCGATACTCGGCGACTAAACTCTCCTATTGAAGCCCTATCAAAGCCTCCTGCGGTGAGAACTGAACCTCTGTCTCAGCTCCTTCAACTCCGACCATGAAAAGATGGGGCTTTGCAGCTCATGAAATTGGAACCACCCAAGAGCTGGTCCATCAAAGCAGATGATTGCTGCTTGTAGTTTCTCTATTGCATTGAGACCACACATCGGGAAGTACCTCTCTGTTCTCATCGCCCACCTAATCGGTTCTTCTCCACTGAAGATTGGCATCTCAAGTTGACGTTGGAGGAAGCCTCGCCGAGGTTCTATCTCCTTCTGTTCACACTGCTCAGGTAGTTGTCCCTCTGATTATGCTTTCCCCACTCGATGGAAGTCCTCATGTCCTCCTATATCTATTAACCTCGGCGATTGGGAATTCATCGTTGGTTTCCCCTTCATTAGGAAGGCTTGTAACTCCTCTTTGAATTCTTGGTTGGCTGTCTCCCCACTCTCCACCTGCTGTGCGATAGATCCTATCTTGGAATCTATCGTCAGCAACTGTCCATGTGCATTCTTCTCTATCGTCTCCAACTCTTCTACCCTGCTCTTTGCCATTTCCCTGGGATCGAACTGCTCTAATACCACTTTTTTAAGAACCCAAGATCGACTCTAAGAAACTACTAGTATTTAACTACTGTAATGAAAAACAAAAAGAATAACTGGCTTTAATGGCGCCAGACGCCCCTACAGTACTCACCGCCCTCAGCCATAGGCTGTCCAACATTCACACGAAATATTCCCCCCTCCCCCCCCTTCTTCTAAATCCCTCTCTTCCCCTTAATATGACCTAGACACAATCTTAGCTAATCACAAACCTGGCAACTACTTTCCATGTCGGTGAGAATGAGATGTCTTTCCGTATATGAAATTGATCCCATATCTTCCCTTCTTATTTCACCTATATTACGTACTCCTTTAATAATAATATCCTAACAAAGACCTATGATTCTAAGCACGTCTACAAACTCTTCTTTAGGGAAATCATGAGGATCCATGGTCTACCTAGCACTATGGTCTCAGATCAGGATGTTAAATGCATGAGCTATTTCTAGAAGACTCTGGTTGATGATCAATACAAAACTGCTATTATTCACAGCTTTCCACCCTCGAACAGATGGCAAATTGAGGCAATAAATAGTTTCCTGGGAAATTTACTACGAACTTGGTGAGAGTTATGAGAAGACCTAGCCACCTATATACTAGACATAGCAGAGTTTGCTTAAAACGGCTCTGTAAATAGGACCAGAGGGAGGACCCCATTTGAAGTACTTCTCGGCATAGAACCCCAGGAACCCATCGGTCTAGCACCACTCCCAACAGAAACTAGAATCAGCAACTAGGCCAGTGAGTTCCCAAGGCATACCACAAAGGTCCATGCAGATGTAAGAAGAAGGATAGCTCTCAACACCAAAATCGATAAAGCCATGTAACAAAGACAGAAGGGCTGTTGAGTTCAAGCCAGGAGACTGGTCATTGTAGAGTTCACCCAGGGTAACACCAACCAGGCATCAATATCAAACTCCACACCAAGAAGATGGGACCTTGGAAGATTCCTCCTACACATCGGTCCCAATGCCTATGCACTAGAGCTACCCCTGAAGTTGTTAGTAACATCTATAATGTAGTGGACTTAGACCTCTACCTTTACTCAAATGAAGGAGACTCAGAGCACATGCTACGGCTACCTGAATTCATGCCTTCTAATGAGACTCCATTAAAGAAGTTCTAGATGACATGAACACGACTACCCACAGGCAGCTAGGCTTTTGTACCTTCCTTGTCAAGTTAAAGGGCAAGCCTAGGAGTGAGAGCACATGTAACCATGCAGAGGACTTCTGAAGGATTGATCCAGACGTATGTGAAAGATGTGTGGCATTCATTCATTCATCAGGAACGTATGTTTTCAAAAAGGGGAGAGGTGATGTGAACTGCCAGGACCACCCCAAGAAAAGTTGGAAGAAAACCTAGGGCTGCTGCCCTTCTTCCTGCAGCCCTCCAGGAAGACTGAACCATTTTGGTCATTTTGGTACCCTAGTTCAGCCCAAATTGATCTTATCATACCCTAGTTCTGCCCAAATTGATCTTATCTGAATCAGAGATTTATTGGGACTCCAGTCGAATTTTTTTTCTTCGTCGCTCTTTTGTTATTTAAGTAGTCCTTGTTAAGTTTATGACAGGGTCCTAGTCTAGTTAGGAGTCCCATTTATAGACGGGTTCCTTTAGCAGTTGTCCAAGTTGTACTAGGAGACTAACCTCATTTTTATTTTTGTGTTTGATTCAGCCTATGAGTAGTTAGATAGCAGTCTTAGTCTAAATGGGAGTTCTACTTCAAATAGAATTCCATTAGTTGCAAGTTTATTTAAAGTAGATCTCTTTGTTTATTGACTCTTAGTAGGAATACCTTTATTCAGGCTATAAATGTGAAGCCTAAGCTTGTTATCAAATCAGTTTATGTTTTTGAATAAAATTTCTGCAAGGAAATTACAGCCAAGGAGGTTGCTATTGTGGTTTCTCAGGGTTTCCAAGTAAAGGAAACCTTACGGCAGCTTTGTGGTGATTCTTCTTCAATTGTTTTCAATTGCCAGCAGTAAACAACAACCCATTCCCTGGTGTGAACCAGGGATCTAGGGTTTAAGGATGGATGCAAGCCCTAAATCTGAGGTTCACCATCGATCGTACTCAATTGAACGATTGGTCAAACTAGGGTTTAACCATCTTGTAATTAGGTCTTCAAAAGTTTTACAGCAGTTGTCGTCAACAGTTCACTATCAATCTCTTACCTATTCTAGATGGGACTCCTACCAATATTTTTCCAACAGTTACTGATGACATATATTTGCTCCATTTAATTTGAAGGGCGTCTTCTATACTTTCTCTTGCATTTATTAGGGGATGAGCACTATGGCTTGTGGAGAAGGTGGTTGTCCTAGCTGGTTTGTTTGGATAAGCTGCAAATTCAAGTCCAAACCCAGCTCATAGATGGGTAAAACACTGCACGTTCTGGTGCCAGCCAATATTATTGTATACTTTTCATGCAGCATTTTATATTCTGCTAAATCCAAAAAAGGGGGAAAAGCATTTCTTGTTCCCCATCAAAAAATTATACATGTTTTCATCTTCTTATTCGACAGTTCATTGTTCATAGTTCCAGTCTCGTGAAGATTTCTTTCTATGTTTGATTGTAGGGAACAGGTGAGACTCAAGGCATAATCCTTGACTTTGAAGATCATAAAAGGATTTTAGAGTCAAAAGGACCATCCACTATCAGAAACTGGAATACCCTTACATACTTAAGTGGAAATTTCAAGAATGCATCTTTCACTAGAGCTGAAGGAGATAACAATCTGGGGACTAAAATGTTTCAGCCAATGCTCAATTTGAGACTGCTTCAAATCAATCATGTGAACTTGGAGGGAGATTTTAAGCATATGCCTGCTGGTCTGAAATGGCTGCAATGGAAAGGGTGCCTTTTGGAGGCTCTGCCTTCTAATTTTTGCCTCCGGAAACTTGCTGTCATGGATCTCTCAGAGAGTATGAGGATAAAACAAGTATGGAACCGAAGATTGTGGAAAAGTCAGTATGAGGTGAGTTCCCACTAACCCCAGTTAGCCCCATTGATCAATTTGTCGACTTGAGAATATATCTCTATGTCTTGGCCCCACTTGGTTGAGGGCCTAATTCATGTTTTCCCTTCAATCCTATGGTTTTTCTTGTACTGGTTGGTCTGTGGCCTTAAAATGACTCTTAAAATTTTCTAACCTCGAGTGAGCTGTGTCTATTTGGCACTGATTGCAAGGCATTTGTCTTATGGGTAGAAAGCATATTTGCATGCACCTATTAAATGGATATATCTGGGTTATATAGGAAAATATCAAAGTCATTGCTTTTTGTAAATGCACCACCAAGAACTGCCTTCAACATTTTTTGCCTGATTTTGAGTTTGATGGTATAAAGTATAAAGATAAAAATTTTATAGAAAAAACAGTGTTATCCAATTGAATCTTTATGAGAACCACTAGAAAAGTAAGCTGAACCAGTTTGTGTGTATGGATGAGAGAGAATTAAAAAGTGTAACTTTTGGTTCTATGCTTGTTAATACTTGAGATGATGGGCCTGGTTAAGGTATAGCTGTGGAGCAGTGTCTTACCAGGACCAATATTAACGGGATGGGTCATGTATCAGTAAGTTTACCCAAATCCATCCTTCAACTTTAAAGTGGAATCATTACTGTAGTCATCTTCCTGTTTTATTTTGAGCGAGTTCTTGGCTGCATGGTTGGTTATTTATTCTGTTGCAGCTAATAGCCTTGTCTTGGACAGATGGCCAAGGATTTGCGGGTTATGAATCTCCTTGGTTGTTGTAATCTAACTGCTACACCTGATTTCCATGGACATCCAAAATTAGAAAAACTGATTCTTGAGCGTTGTTTGAAGTTGAAAGAGATTCATAAATCAGTTGGGGATCTTAGCATGTTACGCCTTCTAAACTTGAAAGACTGCCAGAGTTTGGAGGAGCTGCCAAATAATCTCACTGGTTTGAGAAAGCTTGAAACCCTTATCCTGTCTGAATGCTTGGAGCTGAAACAATTACCAGAAGATTTGAGTCCCATGAAGTCTTTGATAGGGCTTTTGGTTGATCGAACTGCCGTAGTTAAAATACCTGATTCCATAGTCCATCTTGAAAAACTTGAGAGATTAAGCCTCAGTAGATGTTTGTCACTAAAGAAACTACCAATTTCTATGGGAAAATTGGTCTCTTTAAGAGAACTTAATCTTGATGGTTCTGCTTTGGAAGAACTGCCTGATTCCATTGGATTGTTGAAAAACCTGGAAAGTCTTAACTTAGCGAGGTGCAAATCAATAATTGCAATTCCTGATTCCATTGGCAATTTGACTTCATTGTCAGAACTACTTCTTGGTGGCTGTGCAATTAAAGAACTGCCTGATTCTGTTGGCTTTCTATCTAATTTGAAGCTCTTATATTTGAGTCGTTGTCAGTCCCTTTGCAAGTTACCTGCGTCTATTGGAGGATTAACGTCCTTGGTCAATCTTCATCTGGATGTCACACCTATTAGTGAACTACCAAATGAAATTGGAATGTTGAACATGCTTGAGGAACTTCAGATGAATTATTGCATGTCACTTGCCTGTTTACCAATTTCAATTGGATGCTTGTCAAATCTTACTACTTTGGTCCTAGAAAATGGCATTATAATGGAGTTTCCAGAGTCTATCTGTCTATTGGAGAAGCTTGAGGTATTGAGAGTCAAAAACTGTAGACAGCTTAATCAACTTCCAGAATCAATTGGAGGACTAAAGAATCTGCGCTCGCTCCAAATGGAAGAAACTGGCGTTGCGGTACTACCTGGAGAATTTGGGTGGCTTTCAAGCTTAATGGTATTGAACATGGCAAAAAAGCGGATGCCTGAACTTTCCAACAACACTGAATGTGCCGAGCAGATCCCTTTCAATAAAGAGGATGACCCCCATAAGCTCCCAGTTCTTCCTTCTTCTTTCTCAAATCTCTCCTTATTACGTGAGCTTTATGCTGCTTCATGCAATATATCTTGCATTCCTGATGGTTTTGAGAAGTTGTCATCATTAGAGACCTTAAATCTGGGTCACAATAATATCTGCAGCTTTCCGTCCTGTCTAACTGGTCTTTCTGTTCTCAAGAAACTGAATTTGTCATATTGTGCAAAGCTGAAGTCTCTCCCTCTGCTACCCTCAAGTTTGGTTCATTTGGATGTTCGGAATTGCACTTCACTTGAAAGTATATGTGGTTTGTCAAATTTGGAGAAACTAGAGGATTTACACTTGACAAATTGCAAGCAAATTGTGGATGTTCCAGGCCTTGAATGCTTGAATTCATTGAGAAATTTGTACATGAGTGGTTGTAGCAAATGTCAACCAGTCATAAAGAGAAGATTCTCGAAGGTACTCTTTCTCTCATATTCTCATAACTACCTTAGTTTTTGGTATTGTTGGTAAATCCAGGTTCCATTGCTACAAAAATTGCTAGGGTTTCTGTATAAGCACGCATGCTGTCTTGCACAGAAACAGATTCAAAGGTTTTGGTGATATGTTGTGACTGCAGGTTGCTTTAAAGCATATGCAATATTTAAGTTTCCCCGGAAGTGAAATACCAGACTGGTTGATTCAGGAGCCATTGAGATTTTCAAGCCGAAAGAACCATAAGATCAAAGCTGTGATTATAGCTGTTGTCATCTCTCTTGATCAACAAATACAAGATGACAATAGAAATAAGTTTTCGGATATTTTGGACATTCAAGCGAATTTCATGAGAAACAATGAGGATGTGCCGAGCTACACACATACCATGAAATTGCTAGGAATTCCAATGACTCATGAGGATCAAGTGTATTTGTTCCGCTATCGAAATTATCATCCACTAGTATTGCCACTGCGTGATGGTGATGAGATTCAAGTAACGGTGCGAAAAACACCATGGTTTAGAGGACTTACATTAAAGAAATATGGGATCTGTTCTGTTTTTGAAGATGATGATGACTATGATGGTGATGAAGAATCATTTAATGAAAGCCAACAGTCTGTCTCTGAGAAACTGGCAAGATTTTTCAGTTCCTTACAATGACTTGGCCAAAGCCTTTCTTGCGTTCTGATGAATTTGGAGTGCTGCAAATGACAATCTCAAGCAGTATTAGTTTTACTTCTTCGTGTTGGTCTTCCTCAAGGAGTCCGGATCATCTGTGTTGTGGCTTTGCATGCTGGGTTTGTGGAAGATAACAAGTTGTGCTGCATTGTTCCATGGGTGTCTGCTCTATGAAGATGACGAGATAAATAGTTTAAAATTCTATGGGTGGTTCAGTGTACAAGGCGTGCATATTTCATAGCTGCCAAACCTTACTACTACTAGATTCCAGCTTACTTATTTGATTACAAATTTCATAGGTGGAGATTTTTTTTGTTCATCATGGGAACACAAGCGTAAATTATTAAAGTTAAATACAACTTTGGTCCACAATCAACAATCAGCAAAACAACCATTGCACCAAGATTGGAGAGCTTCTGTTTGAAACACTAGAAACAACCATTGAAAAACAACGCTGAAGAACAGTCACCCAGGGCGATTTTCTCAATTCAGGGTATTCTGCAACTTAGGGTTCAGAGGTTGTTCCCTGTAAATCTAAAAAGATTAGGAGCTTTGGCGACCCAAAAAAAAAAGATTAGCAGGGATGGGTATAATAACAAATTTATATTTACACTTGCATACCACGTCTCTGTTATCTTTTAAACACATGGCAAGATTGCAGCGGTCACATGGTTGCCAACTGTGCTACAGCAGAAAAAATAAACAAATAAAAACAAAAGCGAAAAATCTATGATCCTGTGTTTTTGTTCATTCTTGTTCCAAAGGGTAAGATTTGCAAGGAGGGATCCACTGAGATGCACAAGTCTCCAGATGCTTCAGAAAGCCGCTGAAGTATAATCTATGTTCACTTTGAATGTTATGGCATTGGATTCAAATGTGTCAAGTTCACATTGGCATCAGCCCAAATTATGATGTGATGAAAACAACATAAAAAGACCATTGAAGGCTGGCTCAGTCAGCAATGACCGGCACCTCTTAGTGAATTTGGTGCTCCTTGTGGTATATGTAAAGTCTTCATCCCTAATATAAAAGCTATCAATTCCAAAAACACTAGCTTAAGAAGAGATGGTGAGGTGCACCATTAGCAGTTCAATTACATCTTCTCAAGAGCAGCAGGAGTAATTGGAATCACACCAGTCGGGGAAACAATTGCATCCACAGGAATATCTTTAGAAGTGACAGGAATGGCACCCTCATCTAATATCTGCAAAGAATATGACAATGCAACTGCAGAAAAATAAGAGTTAAGCAAGCATCAAAAGAGAAGGTCAAACCAACTCAAGAATTAGACTTACCAAGGAGGGGACGGTTCCATTTCCGCTCCGCAGCAAGCTCTTGATATTTATTCAGGAGCATATCATAGTAACTTTTTTGAGGGCGCATCATACAAGATCATGAACCATGGAAAAGCAAAAACACACTACATAAATAACAAACTCCCATGCATGAAAGCATAGTGACCATAATCAAAGAAAGAACTTGAAAGAGGAAGAAAATACTCGATTTTCCAAAAACATGACCTTATAGGATATCATGTACTCACACATCAGATACATTGAGTAGTTAGCAAAATTGTCAGGAAAAGGAAGTAAATCACCAGAATAACTCTGGTGTAATGAGATTTATGAAGCTAGCCCAGAGAACTGGATGGCAAAGTAAGTTGTATGCTGAAGAGACACTAACAAGTGATGACAGATAGCATCATTTTCAGTGCTGTTACAATGGTCTCTCATTGGACAAACTATACGACAGTGTATAAGCAGATATAGGTCAACTTACCCCCCACCACGGCCCAGGCGTCTTCCAGATCTGTCAAAGGCAAGCCCTGGTGGTAAAAGAATATAGAAGTCAGAAGCCACAGATCCTTTTGGTGTCTAAGTACGGAATAACGCATTATTCCCACCACCCCCCAAATTACAGGAGAGAGAGAGAGGATTACCTGGTAGAAGGAACAAGTCCACTGGGTCATTAGCCTGCATAACTGCACCAAACAAACTAAATTAGATGAACAACAGCATTCTGTTCTACCTGCTATCACCAACTGTAACCCAAATGCGTTGAGATCCCAACAGTAAATATAAAACCAAATGTAATGAAAAAGAACTAGACATCAGAAGAATTTTAACATGCATTAGATAGGATCAGCTTCAAGTGAAAAGGCAAGGAAATAGTCCCACAGATCCAAAAATGGGAAATTGTTAATAAGGGACGAATAAAATATAACAGTTAGGCATATCTTTTTGGGTACAGGATCTCTGATTCTCTGTATTAGAATATGACAAAGCTAAAGAGATTCTCTGTATTAGAATATGACAAAAGCTAATAACCTACATGATGGTTTAGTTTTTCAAATAAATAGCGAGTGAAGTATGATTTCAAATGTGTAAGCCTATGAGAGATGGACAAGGTAAAGCATCAAGAACAGGGAGAAATGCAAATAACAGGAAACAGCTATATCACCCACATTCTCACTGATTATAATTCTTTTGACTTCCTTATATATTTATTATTTTTAATCTCAACTTAAAATTTATGTTTACAATAGGAATCATTTCAAGGTTCCAGATTTAAAGGATGTAGTCACAAGCACCAAGGTAGATGTTGTCCCTCATAACTAGACTTTACAAATGGATGTATTATTGAAGTATTGTTAGTGATGGTTCTGATATCCAATCCAACCCAAACCTTAAAAACTCAGATTGAGAAGTCCAACTGGCATAGAAGTCATCCAATGTCCCAAGCTTAATTGATGTGAACTATTCTTAACATTATTTTATAAACATAAAACTGAAGGTATTGAAAGAACTTTACATCTACTAACAAACAACCTAACTTTCCCCTTTCATGAATAATTCTACTAGGGAAGCATACGAATAGAAGGAGAGTTACATGCTTTAAGATGGAAGACTTAATAATTTTTCAGCTAAAATTTACATACGCATTAGCAGTTTTAATTTTGAAGACCCTCTTCCCTGTTTTAATTTCTCTTATTTCTTTCCTTCCTTGGCCCTTAATAACGATTATATTTGATAGACAAGGTACCATGTCATTATAACAAGTGGAGAAGTAAGCTTCTTTGAGAACATCCCTGATGCAGACTCACAATACAGCAATTAATATCAGGAAGGAAGACAAAACTTTAACATATAAGAAACCAAACAAAAGGAAAGAGGTACCATCTTCACGCTGATTTCCATCGCTGTCTACTGGGGCTGGCTCCAAAATGTTCATTGAGTTTGAGATTAGATCAGAGATACTTGATATATTGAGCATTCGCATGTTGCTATTCCTATCCTCAACCCGCGGGACATATAGCTTTTTACTCATCTGCTTCTGACACTCTTGATTGAAAACAAATAATGAGAAATCCAAGAAAAACTTAACTAATACTTGTGATGAAATTCACCATAGCAACACAAAATAAGGATGTAATCTCTTGGGATAACTGAGGCAGTGTTTGATTTGCTTTCAGAAAGCATGCAGCATTTAGCTGACTTGCTTGATGAAACAGTTGCCACCCCAATGCATGTACAAGTAACCATGGCCAATGCAAACATATGTGTGCTCAGACAACAGAGAAACCTAAAAACAACACACTGTAGAATCCCCTTGTAAATAATCCATCAAATGAGCTTTTGATGCTGAGAATTTTTGAATTCATAAAAGGAAAAATGCAAGGCATGAACAAACCCATTGGCTAACAATATTGAACTAATCCTCAACAGACATTATGTCACCTGCTCAGCAAGCTGTATGTTAAAGCTGTTGAACTAAGTAACTAACAATTCAGCCCCCGTCATTAGATGAATTCTTTATTGGAAAAAGGGGTAAACGTTTTGGTGCATCAGCAATTTTTAGGAATTTATCTCAAACATCTGACTGATCCACTTATTTCCTAAGCCACTCACCATAGTTCTTTTATGTGACATTCTATGTGCATACATGAGCAAATGTTTGTGTCCTCATCTCTGAAAATTACTGGAAACAAGTTCATTGGTATCAGCAAAAACATATTATAAGAAGATGTACACTTTGGTTCATAAGCTGCATTGGAATATATAAATAAACTTAATCAATCCCACCACATCCATTTAGAAAACTATTGGATTTTTTGGATTACAATCGTCCATATAAGTTCAATGATCCGGATGATGTATTAAGTGTAAATAACATGATTATTACCCTCAAAAACCTTTCCCCAATCAGTGAGAAGAAAATGTTCAATCACACACAGCACATATAAAAGCTGGCACTAAAAGATATTTTGTAAAATTTCAATGCAGCATCTTGAAGGTACCCTAGACATCCAATATTTCCAATTTTCGACAAGCAAAAGTTGTACAAAGGACATTAGATACAAAAACAGGTTAAGGGTCATATCAGTGACCTCATAGATATGCTAATCACACGATTGGAGAAAAGATTTGGAAAGAATGACCGAATAAAAATTCAACTGCCAACTGAGTTGCTAAATACTTGTGCCTACTCAAGCTAGGCACCTCAAGAGGCATGTCAAAAATCAAGGTGAATAGAAATTGCACCTTCAGCTGTATTGCACAATATTGTTGACAGAATTTTTGATGTGTCGACCTCCCTCAAGGAATCACATGATATATAAGCACATAGACCCTTGCTGGACTTGAACCATGAAGCTTCTAAAATGATATCCTGAATTGCCATATCTGAAAGAAGCCAATCTTAGAAATAGGTGATCACAGAATAAACGGAGTATCTAGGCAATGAAAAGCAAGATATCAATGATTCTTTCTACAAGTTGTCATCACCAATAAAATTTTAAAACCATTCTCTACTGAATTGAGCACAAAAAAAAAAATTTCAAGAAAAATAAATAAATTTAGACATACATAATAAACAACAAAGAGATAAGAGAAAAAATAATGATTGATGAAATTAGAGTAGGACTTTGGAAAATATTCTATGCTACCTGAAAAAAATCCCATTTGATGTGATAATGCCTTGATGAATCACAAACATAGTTCTAGTTTAAAGACAACTAATCAAAATTTTACCTTTGCCAAAAGCAAGAGTTGCAAACCTGCTAAGGTAAAATAAACTTCTAGAAAACAAGTTTTGTAATTATGAAGCATCACATATTTATTGTAAAGACCATAGTTTTAATAAGAAATTTAATGTGTCTCAATATCACATCCCTCTTCTTTCATCTACCATGTCCATTTCTGTTCAAGTCTCTTAACTTTCGCATTACTAATGTCCCAATGCATCATTTGAATTGCTCAACCTATAAGCAATCAGAAAATATCACTCTAAACCAACATAACAGTGGAAGTAAAAAATTGAAAAAAGGGTAGCTAATTGCAGGAAGCAAAAGCAATCAATAAACACAACTGCAACTGGTTTTCATTTAGCAAGAAAGGAACCCAGCATATTTTTCCTTAGTATTGGTACTCCACACAGAAAACTAATTTACCCATACAACCAGCTTGGCAAGACGTTTAACACAACAGACGATTCCTCATAGTAGCAGCAAAATTCAGAAATCAGAACATGAAAGAGAAAAATGAATACAGTAGAAGAAGAAAAACCTTCAAGGGATCTCTGTGCGGGGCTCATCGCCTTGAGCTGCTTTCGCACATTGGATCTAAGGGCTTTCTTCTGATTAGCAATGGCGTCGATACTGGCATCTTGGTTCATGGTGACGAAAGAGCGGTGAGAAGCACTGGGTTGATGATGGAGAACAGAACTGGAGGATCTGGGGCAGAAATAGATTTGAGGAGCGGAGGATGAAAACGAACAAGCTTGAATCATCAGCAACACTTGCTTTGTCTTCTGAATTAGAGCATCTTTTCTCATTCTTTATTCGATAACACAAGTCAATCCATCCCAGCTCTTGCTGACCAAGTTAAACATTTGCAAGGTTTTGGCTTTGCAAAATCAGGTACGTGAACTCAGAAGGAAAACACGATTCCATACCGAGGAATCGTCCACTTGATTTTACAAATCGGGAATCAAATTGGTGGATCTGTCGCTTCGGATGAATCCAACTGGTTTTTGACCAACCCAGTCTGATTCTCGTCAATTTCAACCCTTTCGGACAAATGGTTGGGAAATCTTCAGCGCCAACCCTGCATTTACACCTAATTTCAACTCCAGTGCTGCGATTTAGAGGTAACACCAGGGTGGCATTGAAGATTTCCTTTTATTATTATTATTATTATTATTATTATTATTATTATTATTATTATTTATTTGTTTGGTTATTGTTTGGTGACTTCGGAATCACGAGACTGGAAATAACATTTGGCTCAAGATCATCAGCACTGTACATTATCCTTGGGCCGATCAAGAAAATTTCAGGCCCACCTCTGAAATAGCCAAGACTCACAAGTCACAACTCACAAGTATGAGATAAATCATCATGGCCCAAGCCCACCGATGAAACAATGCTGAAGAGGCCTGTGGAGCAACTTTTCTTCTTGACTTTTAATTTGAACCTCTAGCTAGAAAATCTGTGAAGAGATTGCTCCACATTTTTTAAAAATAGACAGTCGAAATCGAAATTTTGGTACATTCGCTGCACCCAAATGATGCCTTCCTCTTCGAGTGTTTGCTAATGGATTAGCTGTAGGAAGTACCATAGTTTCCACATCATTAAGGAGTTTATGAAATAAATTTAGGAGACCCATGTAGACAAAATATTTTCCCAGAAAATAGTTATTTCTAGCTTTCCAAATCACCCCATACATAAGGCTTGACATAGTGCGAACTTGGGAGATATTACCTCAATGCTTGTACCTCCCTTCGATGAACTCAAGCCTCCATAATGGTGTGTCCAGTGAATAGATTGGAATCTAACCTTAACGGTGAAGCTCAAGGTTTAAAGTATCGGTTTTGCGTAACGTATCGGTAAGGTGATTTTAAGAGACGTATCGTCCTGTATCGAGTATTGTATCGCTCTGACTAATGTATTTTAGTGTAATTCAATGGAGAGACGTATCGATATGTATCGTATCAGTTGTATCAAATATGGATACGTATCAGCTAGTATCGTATGGTATCGTGGGATACTTTAAACCTTGGTGAAGCTTCCCAACAATGTTAGGCATGAGAATGGAAATAAGCAAACTCATTGCTGAAGACTTCCACACAAATAAAGTGGGGGCCTATTTTCTAGGCAGTCTTACTTCAGTAATTTTTGCCGAGAGATTGTTAATTTTGATGTTCTGATATCTTAGGGTACAACTATGATTCACTGGTCATAATAGGAAGACCCACCGCTACCCAATACAAGAAAATGAGGTAAAAGAATCCTATTTCACCGCACAACAATGAGCATTCCCATGCAAAAGTGATATTTGCATAAAGAAGCTTGAACAAGAAAAAGGGCCATATATAGTAGAACCCACTTCTACCAAAAAAAAAAAAATATAGTAGAACCCACTAGTGATGCATATTAATTATTGCCGGGGAAAGGGATATGGTTAAGCATAAAAGTGAATGCTTTTGGCCTGCAAATCTATTGGTTTCTGTGTCATGGAATCAGAACTTTGAACTCAACTTCTCTAAGAATATCTAGATATATATAAGAACAGTTTAAACTTGTGCAGAAGATTAATGAGCAGAAGTGTCATGAACAACATATCCCATAAAGAAGAAGAGATTTTGATTAAATAGTGGGAGGTGGGGTCGTCTCTGCAGAACTGAGAACCGTAATTATTGGTCTATATATGAAAGGGTTTATATGAAGGAACTACAGAAGAACAGTTTATTGTGATTCAAGGAAGCCTATCCAGACTACATTGAATATTCATTTGGATCTGCAAAGGAAGAGATTCATGTCAGCGTAATGTCGGCTATGGGTATTAAGGGAGATTCGAATCAGGAGTAGTACCTGAACCTCTCTGGGATTTCTCAGTCTCTCTCCTTACGTCTTTAGTGAGAAACCAAATACAGGCTTTTTCATTGCATCATTTCATTGTTCTCTCAGGTTCATTCATTCTTAGGTTATATATACATATATGGGATTATCTTGGTTTTGTTTAGCTTCTTATTTTAGGAAGACAGCTTTTCTGTGCTTCAACAACCCATGACACACTGTGTGAGAGTCATCCACAGCCATCCATTGCAGCTGGAAGTGGTGAAGAGGCCATGAATATATAATAATAACTGAGGGAGAACCCCTTATTCTTATTGTTTCATTAGAATCATCTGAGGCTGGAAAAGGGAAGAAGCAACTTCTGATGCTCTTTGTCCCTTAGGTCATAGCTACAGAGAGAATTTCTTGAAGATCAAAGCAGCCCTGTTAAAGATGAGATTAACTAAACCCAGTTCCCTTTAGCTAGTGGAGTTGCCTAGGATGCTAGTTCACTTGACGCTGGAACTGATTTGATTGGAACATATCAAAGATTCCATCATATAATTCAGTAATCTGTGAAGCTTAAAAGAGTGATCACCTTTTAGTATATGTTCCATGTCCTGCAAAGCCTTGGTTGTGAGCCGCAATTTGAGGGCACAAACAAGCCTTTCTGGGTCCCTGTGAACTTAAATTATAACTCTTGTCTGAGAAGCCATTAACATGTTAAGCTTTTTGATTCTTCTTAACATTTATAAACTTTTGCTTAAGTACGTAATATTAATTGTTTTGGTTGATTGTGTGGATAAGACTAGACCAGATTAATGTGCCATAGATATGCTTTAGTACTATAGCTAGAATATGGAATAAGGTGTTCATCTTATATTCCCAGTCTCAGTCAAGGCTTCTTTATAAAGGAACAAGCTAGCTTTCTCTTCAAATTTTAATTATACCTTGTCTCATTCAAATCTCTACATATATATCTATATGTTAAATGTGCAGTTTCTATATAGCTTCAACATCTATATATAATAATATATTCTCCAAGATAATATCTTCAAAGAGACCATTGATATGCTAGCTAGCTAATAAACCCACTTAACACAAAGTGGTAGATGGAAAGGGGATGAGAGGAATCATGCCCACATGTATTAGGGCATTGTTATGAGGGTATAATTGTCATTTTTCGTAGGAAATTTACTGAATGTTGCTTGCATTTACTGATTCTTAACCTTTTCTTTAAGAACAAAATAACCCAGTAATTTTTATCCTTGTAATGGGTTCTGCATATATGCATTAGATACCATTTGAGAATAAAAGAAGAATATAATGTAACTTTACAAGTTTATAGTATTAACAAGGGTACATGGTGAGGATTCTCGAAATGCATATCATTTATTCTTATTTTTTGCTGACAAAATTGATACAGTAAAAGAGTACTAAACCTGTACCATGATGAAAACATAATATTCTACATGATAAGAGATAGGAAATCATTGCTAAATAATTTGGAGGGTTTGGATTTTTGCCTGAGATGAGTAAGGGCCCACATATGAGAATTGATATCTTCATCATGAGATCAGTCACAAGGACTGTTGTCTTGTATTTACCCAAAAAAAGGACTGTAGACCCTTAGCTAGGACTAAGGGATGGGAAGGGGGATACGTGGAAGGTGAAGAGCCACAGAATTCAAGATATCCGTAATCTTACTAACCGTATGTAAGAGACTGTCACAACTGTACCAAAAGCACATTCACAGTCTTACTTATGTTGATGCCCTTGCATAAGTGTTCGTATTGCCTTCATGTTGGGGCTGAACTTCAGTGCTGCACATTAATGCCGATAGTTGATCTCGACTGAAATTTTGATCTCGACCATTGGCAGCATTCAAGTTGGACGCCTCATGCTGATGTAAAAGCAACACAGACTCATTCTTAACCCGGATTTTATCAAAGAGATAGTAGTGTATGTATAAAATGTATGACCTAATCGGTATAAAGCAAAGTAGTTTCACTGCATGTCACGTTCGAACACAGCTAAGCTGGTTGTCTTTCTTCTCTCTCTCTCCTCTCTTTCAAGGTCCGAGAAAGTGCAACATAGAATCCCTTACACCTATAAAGAGAATCAAAGCACTCCTAACCCACCAAACTAAAATACTTGCCGTAACCTATCACTCTTTCCTTCCTTGTCTTCTTTTCTTCTCTTCTTGTCTTCATCTCTTCCTTGCTTAGGAGTATTATCCACCTCTGCACAACATGTTTGTGTTGATGTTGTGGCCATCTCTATTGTTGAAGAACAAAGTTTTCCTCTGAAGAGAAACAAAGGAGCCGTTGGAGGCCAGCAAGGAGGAGAAAAATGGGTTGTGCAGGTGGCAAGACTTTGAAGGTCTTCCTTGTATCTCTTGTATTTGTTGGTTTTACTGGGTTTTTGTTGGTTCAGATCCAAGCAGCAAGTACTGGAAGTTCCAGAACGACAACTTCTCCAGCAGGAAAATTCAGGCAATTGGAGATGATAGGAACATATGAAACCCCAGTTCTTCACCATGATTTAGACCTCAATTACATGAGCAAAAGAAGAGTTCCAAATGGTCCTGATCCCATTCACAACAGGTACCATATATATATTTCCTTCCATCTCTCCCCCAGAGTACGAAACAAAATGCATTTCTCTCAATTTATACAATGTATGCATACACATATTCCATAGTTTTCGTGAGTTAGTATAGTTATTTTTGAGTGTTATATAAAAATTTGTTGTGGTAAGGCCATGTAGGCTAGGAAACTGTCCCTAGAACTCTGGGAAGGCCTTTGGCACGGGTTCACCCTTCTAATTATTTGGACCCCCAAAAAATTAAGGCAAAAGGACATTTCCTCTTGCATGGTTCTCTCATTATCTCATGTTCCTGTTCCTTGTTTCAGCATTTATGCATTGACAGTGAGATAAGAGAGGAACCCAGATTAAGATTTTGGTGCTGGACTGATGGTTCTTTTTCTTTTCTGCAATTATTTTCAGGAAATCAGGGAATTCTAAACAGCCACCAGGCCGAGCTTAGTGGGTCTCTGAAGATGGAGAAGCTTCACTAGTGTAACAGAAAGATTCACAAGATGTCTTCCGTCCTGTATGTTTCTTTTTTGAAAAGGAACTATAACTTTGTCATAACCATTAGAAAAGTCTTAATTTAATTTGCAGAGAATCTTAAGCTCCACTTTATATAAATTGTTACAGGAGAGGTGGTGAAGAAAGCAAAGCTAGCTTCTCTCTTAACGTACAAGAATCCTGAGAAAGATTAAACAACCTTTGCAGACACCCCACTTTAGTATTGCCATGTCCTTTTAAATCTGGGAGAGAGAAGAGAGATTAAGAACTGGATTAATCTCTTTACTTTGCTCATGTAAAGATCAAACAAGTGGATAGGACAAGAAGAAAAGTAAATGGAACACAACCCAAGAAATGTTCTAGTAGCATATATGATCTGGGTGGCAATGTAAACAATCTCAATCAATCAATCTACCATCTTTGAATTTGGCTTATTATTGTTTTTTTTGAGTGATGTATTCCAAAATTAAAGCAAATTCCACAGTTTAACTAAAGTTGGTCTCATGCTTCTCATCTCTCCTTCTAGTTTAAATTTCTTTTTCAGCTTTAGATTCTTTGGTGGGAGCTTTAGAGTACTGTTCGGTCTTTGGTCCATTTTAACTTTATAAAAACGCATGAGATGCTTCCAGTCTTCTTGTAAGTTTTAACATATAAACACCAAAGGGAAAAACAAAGTAGGGAACCCTCTCTGTCCCACGCTTTGCTTTTCTTTCTCCTTTCTCTTTTTTACTTCTTTTCCTGTTTGATTTTGCATGGATCGAGAAGCTAAGACTTGGTCTAAAGCTGAGGAAATTCAAAACATATATAGGGTTGTGTGGAGGGAGAAGCTGCTCTTCACTGGGTACCAGCATTTTTTTGTGTAGTTTTATGAATGATCTGGTAGAATATGCCCCAGCATGACTCTGGAGGTTAATAAAAGCTTCCATCTTTCACGGAGAGAGTAGAAAATCATGCTAGCTTTGAATTTGTCTTGGATTCTAACGGTCCATGTCATTAGAGCTTTGTTGTAATTGTAAATAGAACCCGATTTGCGTGAATTACTTGTACAAGGGAAGAATTGTATTTGTATGACGATTAAGGTTTTGGGTTTCTCTATATTTATTGTTTCAGTGAGATAACTAGGTAGTAAGGAGAAGGTAGCACTTTGTAAGGAGTGAGAGCGATGAGGTTTTCAAGACAAAGCGGAGTTTCTTTTTTCTCTAATTAGCTGATGAAGTAATTTTGCCAAACCACAAGAAACTTCTTGTTGTTGTGAGCGTGTTTTACTTGTGTCTTTTTCATAAATGCGTATTTATTCATAGCAAATCATGTTTGTAATCTTATCTGATTTAAATCAAACTGCCGTATAAGGTGTTCATGAAAAAAAAATCACTTGCACTTACTTGAGTTACTCATAGAATAATTAATCTTGAATGGAAGTATGATGTACTAATAATTTGATATTGGAGTAAGCTTTTAACTTAATATGTTGAAGAAATAATATAAAAAATTAATAAGGATATTTTGGTTAATATGTCATTGATTGGTCCTTTTGAACATCAAACGGGAGGCAAATGCAAAATAGATTTTTTTTTTTTTAATTAAAAATGACTTGAACCGAACGTCACGGATCCAAATAAAAAATACCCAAAAAAACTCAATCTAGCTACCTTTCCAAATTAAGAACTTGACCAAGTTTTCTTGAATCCAGGCCTGAGACAAAACTATCAGGGCTTTGATTGGGCATACATGTCCAAGCCCATGCCCAGGACTAAAATATTGGGCTTTGCCCTAGAGTCTCACTCCACCAACAATGAAGAATATATATTTACAAGATTGACAAGTTTTGAGTTTTGTTTTTCTACAAAACCACCCATGGTGTATTTTATTTATTTAACAGATTTATGCAATTTCTAGTCTAAGTTTACAGAATAAACCAATACAGTGGCTGTCCTCCTTCACCATGCCAATGTCCTGTGCAATTCCATTTGCGTCATGTACACATGTAAGCTCTTGACAATCAACATTTTTCTGAAGTCATTGTTTAAAAATTAAGATGAAATCAAATTCCTTTGTGCTTTCCTCTCCATAAATCAATTCAAACGAATTGCCTAAAAAGCTCAGAAAGCCATCACGTAAGGAAGCAAGCAAAACAAATGAAATATAGACAAAATTCTTAAAAGCCAATCATGAACGGGAAGGTTGGCTGGGTGGGACTGCAAGATAGCTAGGAATAATTGAGAGAGGTAACCAGGTCTAGGGTTGCTCAGAGGGGCAGGCTTAGTTTGTTTCATGCAGGGGATATTGAGGGTCAGGAGATTGGAAGAGAGGTTGTCACAGGCTAGGGTGGGGTGGCCAGAAGAAGAGGGGAGAAGAAGTGATTTTGCTAGGCTAGTGCAACTGATGTGGTGGGGTTTGTTGGGCACGGTGGCCAGAAGAAGAAGTGATTTTACTAGGCTAGTGCCACTGATGTGGTGGGGTGTGTGATGCCCAACGTTGGATGTTTGTTATTTAGTCTTTATTAAATTACAGCCGTTCAAAACATGGTTCGGTTTATCTCGAAGAACAACTGGTTTGCCAAATAAAAAAAGGTTTTATGTGCATATAACATTTTGAGTGATTAATATTTAATAAAAACTATATGCCACCATAGATACCACCACGTCAATGACACTAGCTTAGAAAATCAAAGAACAAGCAAAACATGATTTGATGAGGAGGTGAATTAGAAGAACCAGAAGGATGGGGGGGACAAAACGGTCAATAAGGATTTTATTGGAAAGAGAAACAATCTTTCTGATAATTAATCAAAAATTCCAGTGTGCCACACCTTAAGTTACCCCCTAAAATAAATGTTATAGCTCGAGTTACTTAGTTTATCAATTAGACCCCCTATAGAAAAAATATATATCAATAACACTCTAAGTGCACTTGTGCTTCTAGCACAATGGTGGTAACCTCCTTTGTAGAGGCAGTAAAGTTCAAGAAGGTGATGGCTTCGAACCTCCACACATTCCCCTTTCTCCTGCCCCCTTCCTCTGGGGCCCAGTCACTACGACTGGTTGACAATGGAGAATAAGAACTAATTGAGATTGGTGACTGGTGCTAATAAATTGAAGAGTTTTTTTCATACTGCCCACTTAAGTTGGGCCAAAACTCATGAGTGCCCACTTAAGTGTGTTGCCAACACTAGCCTTTTTTAGAAATTACTAGTTACTCATTATTACATTTTGACCGTTTGAATGTTAACTTTTTAATTTTTAAATGTTTTAAGACAAAAATACCCTCACTCACTAAAAATACATTATTGCTCCTATAAATCACTTCCCTCCCATGGTCTTTCTCTTCTGCATACCCAACCCTTACCCAGACCTCACATTACCAGAAACCACCATACCTCTCCCCTACCCGCGAACAGTAGTAGAATTTGAAATATCACAACTATTCCTGCAAGATGAATGGAGATCAACGAACCCACAAATCTATCAGTTAATGTTCTTGACGAATTTTTGTTATGTTTTCAACAATCGTCAACACTATCATTGAGATCTTTGGAACACTCCATTAATGCCGCACAAAGAAATTCTCTTGGGATTTCTTTTTTATTGCTAGACGGATTGATTCAAGATCAAATGTTTTTGAAGGAGATGGATTGGGAGGAGGCAATGGGAGTAAGACTAAAGAACCCACCCTTGCTTCTTTCTAGGTTTCTGAATTTTATGGCTTTACTGGGCACCAACGTCCATTAAACATGGAATTCTCAAAACTTATTGTTGAGACTCAACTTGCTGTGCAAATCCATCTGGAGAGTTTTGCCAAGGGAAGAAAGTGTTGTACAAGTTGATATTTGAACCCAATCCTCCATTTCTATCCACATAGCTTCTGATTATTTCCTTGACGAAGCTAACAATTTGGTTGTCATTGTAGCTCATCCCTAGTTATTCTTACATTAAGACAACCAAATACTTTTATCATTTAGACTGGAAGTTACATAGTTTATCCATATGATATTGACTATCACTTTCCACTGATCTAGACTACTGTGAAGTGTCTATCTAATTGGTCGAATCCATAAATTCATATTGACCGGACATGAATATTCCAGTCTTGTTCAGGTCCATTACATGCTTAACAAAGACAGATTGTTGCAGATGATTTGCAAATTTTTAGAGGAAATAGGAGAGAAGAAGGAACAGACTAAGTGAGTGAAGTTAATGATTCAGTGGAAAATATACTAGGTGATTTTCAATTTTCAAATTGAATTAGAATTCGTTCTTCCATCATCTTACTTTCTATTTTGAGTTTTATCCATTCATGTCTTTCCTTCATTTGACGTATTCTTTTTAGAAAAGAAAACGAATTTATAGGGTTTTTTTAGAAAATATAAATATGCCACATCATCAATAAACTAACGGAGTTTAATGGTATGACAAACATTAGTAATTATAGACAAAATTAAAGGTTTAGCTAGTAATTTAAACACTACAAAGAATAAAATAATAATACAACCAAAGTACTTGAGGGAACACTAATTATCCCTTGATGATTTAAAGGCCTGTTTGGATACATGAATCCTGAGATTTTAAATCTCTGGATTCACAAATGAGAGATTTATACCTGTTTGGTTGTGTGAATCCCTGGATTCATGAAATTTAGAGATTCACCTACTAAAAACGTAAATCTGTAGATTCATGGGTATGAGGTGAAATTACTATAAAAGCGTTAAATATTTGAACCATGACTCCATAAATGTTTTTTTGGGATAAATTTATAGATTTCAATTCAAAGATTGAGGTTAACCAAATAGTTAATTTTAAAAAGCATGACTCCATTGAAATCTCCAGATTTTTTAAATTTTCAGACTCAAGTAATCAAACAGGCCCTAATGCGACCATCTCTTCTCTTGGACTTAGATTGCAAATTATCATCCCTAAGTTTATAAAGACCAAATGTTGTTTTTCAAAAAAGCTTCAGTCATGTGCATTAACCGTCAAGTGAAAACCTTCGAGGTCCAAAATTTCGGTTGAGATTTCAATCAGATGATATAAATTGTGTAGCTTGACGGTCGTGCGTATTTAATGCACATGACTGAAGCAAGTGCAAAACCAATTTATTGTGGATTCGATACAAACCAACCATCATTACAGAAGGAGACGATCAACCCATATCCATGGTTGAGATTTGACACTATGAGAGTTGTTTTGTTGAAAGGTGTTAGGAATGCTTTAATTGATTCAGGTGGACTTCAACCTGGATCGTGGAAAACTTATCTGCCAAGCTTGGCGAAGGAAATCGATTAAAAATTCATTGGAAGAAATGTCAGAGATGATTTCGAATCCCTTAAGGCTGCGTTTGTTTGCAAATGTGGGATGAGAAAGAAAAAAACATGTGGGTCTTATGTGTAGTGAGGTCAGGGAGAAGGAAAGGAAATGATTTTGTGAAAAAATGATATTAGTGGGTCCCACTTTTTATTTTTCCAAACTTTTCCACACAGTCCCACCAAATTTGTGGGGTTTTAAATGGCATGGAGTGAAAAAGTTGGGGTGCCACATCACCCACAAGTTTATCTCATTTTCCCATCCCAAACAACCAAACAATCTACAATTTTTGGATTTAAAGGAAAAGTAAGAAATCTACATTTTTTTCAAGAATTTTCCCACCCACCTTTAATCCGGCAAACAAATGCAGCCTTAAGGATGTATTAGAGTTATGGAGAGCGCGACAATTTCAACGATTTCTAGACGAAATCAGTAGTGATATTTGGTATTTGGGCACAATTCTTCTCCCAAATCTGGGTTCAACGAGAATGGTTTTGGATCTGACCCTTTTTGCATAGGAACTTCACGCGCGAAGCCGTCACAAGCTGTTTCTCAAGTTCAGCTTACTTCGAACGACAAACTATAGAGCAGAATCATGGGTTTCGTTGTTTGCAAGATTTAAAGTATCCCACAATACCATACAATATTAGCCGATACGTATCCATATTTGACCCAACCTATACGATACATATCGATACATCTCTTCATTGAATTACATTAAAATACATTAGTCAGAACGATACAATACTCGATACAGGACGATACGTCTTAAAATCACCTTACTGATACGCTACACGATACCAATACTTTAAACCTTGGTTGTTTGCACTGTTGATACCTGAAGAAATTTCTTGACTTTTCTCTTGCAGCCTTCACAGTGAATGGATACTTTCAAAACCCATGTCCGAAATTGAAAGGAAGAGTCAAATAATGTTTCAGAAGCAACAAGAAACGGTAATTCATTTTCGAATTGAAAGGAAAACCGAATAATGATCTATCTGCAAGGAGGATTTGATTACATCATAATCAAAAAATTAGGTGGGATAGTTTGAAAATGAATATGTATCGTCATTTGATCCTGGGAGTTTGTAAATTTGAAAATTTTAAGTGAGGTTTGATAAAATAAACAAAATTATATTTTTCTTCGCACCCTAGGGTAAAATGGTCATTTCAATTTATAATAACAGAAAAAATAAATGTAGGTAACTTATAACTTTTGAAAAGTACCAGTTTAAGCACCATTTAATTTTTGCCACTTAAGTGGATAATTAAGAGTTTTGTCTCAATTTAAGTGGATTATATGAAAAAAAATTCTAAATTGAATAATTCATGGGATGACATTAATATTAAAAAATAAATAAAAGATGGGGCTGAAAATTATTTTAATCCAAAACAATAGTTATTAAAAAATAAAAAATAGTAAGATTGCTAAGCTCACTACCGGCTTCTATGGTTTAAACTAGGCCTTCAGTGGGTATTGCTTGTTCAATTTTAACCCGAACTGTTAAAACTGAACCGCACCGGTCCGTTATAGTCCGAGCCGAACCTTAATGGACCATAATTGGGTTGAGGGTTGTGAAGCCCGCACCAACCCGAAACTGAACCGCAACCCGTTATATTCCGTTTTGTAATTTTATATTAAATAGTATTTGAATAATTATATTATCATTAGGTAGTTAATCTAGACAATTAAAAAAATTAAACATGAATTCAAAGATCAAATAGTCATTTTAATACCTAATATTTAAGTTTTTTATTTCTATAGAATGGGTGGGTTTTTTTTTAATGGAAATTGACCAATAGCAATTTTGCTTTTCATATAATTTTCGCTTTTGTTGTAGGATGCTCAGTTATTTCTTCTTGTTCTTTTTCTTAAACACCATAAACCGTTAGTCAACCTGAATTTAAACCGTTAGCCCAAACCGTTAGTTAGCCTGATCCCAAACCGCACCAAACCGAAACCGACCTGAAACTATTATTTTGCTAATGAGCCATTTTTCAGCCTAAAACCGCCCCAAACTGCACCGTTGACACCCCTACTTGTGCTGTCAATCCCTATAGTGCATGCTGGGGCACAAGGTTTCCACTATAGCATCCCTCTTATCTCGAAAAAAAAAAAGATTATGAGTGACTAATTTAATTTTATCAAAAAACAAAAGGTCACCGGCTCAATTCTAAGGATGTGACGTGATTAATTACCTAATTATAAACTTATAATCCTTCCTAATATGATAGCTACAGCAGACACGTGTCAGTCCTTTAAATGCCTAACTTGATTATTTTACCGGATGGTGCCATCTATAAGTTAGCCACAACTGACACGTGTCAAGCTTTATTTAATTATTTTATCGATCGGTGGAGCCGTCGGAGTGAATGTTCCAAACAAGACGAGAGAACGAAAGTAGAGATTTAAATTTATTTATTTTTCTTTCGGTTTGTAGAGAGATTTCAATTTGGATTTGAGTTTCATGTGAGATGAGATGACATGTGGACCTCAATCCTCTGCTCTAACCTAATGTCACGTATTCATGATTGGCCATTTCATGCTTATTTATTCACTTAATAATAATTAATAGAGTCAGTAATGCATAGATTAAGAAGATTAATGTTTTAATAATAGGTTTGGGATATCGAGTGTCAAAACTCAAAAGATTACTCTTCTATGAGAGAGAGGGAGGGTATTGTTTTCTTTTCTCTTTCGACGAAAGGCGAGCCTCAGAAACCAGAAATTGGAAGAAGATGATGCTAGGATACCAGGAATGAACGAGCGACGATCGAAGCCAAATCTGCCATTTATCTGCTTCGTTCTCTCAAGCCCTAACCCTAACCTTATTGCGGACCTATATCTATTGACGATCGAATCGCTTCTGCCGGATGCTGGGAAATTGATCTTGCAAGTTGCAACCTCTCGGTTGGTAGGTTTCTATAGCGGTCGCGTTTCTGGTTCGATTTGGGCTTTCAGTGTTTTTCTGATCGATTTGGTTTGCAGATCGTGAGGGGATAGAAAGATGCCGTCGCATGCGGATCTTGACCGGCAGATCGAGCATTTGATGGAATGTAAGCCTTTACCTGAGGCTGAAGTGAAAGGTTTGTGCGAGCAGGCGCGAGCGATCCTTGTTGAAGAATGGAACGTACAGCCAGTGAAATGCCCCGTTACCGTCTGCGGTGATATTCATGGTCAATTCCATGATCTTATCGAGCTGTTTCGAATTGGTGGGAACGCTCCCGATACCAATTACCTCTTTATGGGCGACTACGTAGGTTAGTTAAATTTTCATTCTACATCTCTTAATTCTCATCTCAATTTTGTCCATTCTTTTTGTTGGTTGCGGTGTTGTATTTTACTGGTTTTTGAGACCTGTTTGCTGTTTGGGTGATTCATTTTAGTTGTTTGTGTAATTATTATTTTTGGAAAAGGGGAAAGTTATGGGGGTTTTTATTTCCCCACGCAGATTTTGTATTTCTTGTTGAATGATCCTGGTTCTATGGGTTTTGGGATTTGGTATGCGATTCTGCATGGTTGCATTTAATTCATATGTTTTCGAGCTTCTGCTTTACCTCTACAGCAGTTATCGTTTTGTTTCATACGCTTCTGCATTTTTTTCTTTCTTTTCTCTTACCTGTGAGGTTAGACCTTGCATTCAATTTGTAAAAATCAAAATACAGGTAATCGAATGGTTGTATTTATACATGCTGTATATGTTGGAATAATGATTTCTTCTCCTGTGATTGCAGATCGTGGGTACTATTCTGTAGAGACTGTTACCCTTTTAGTGGCACTAAAAGTCCGTTATAGAGATAGGATTACAATTCTAAGAGGAAATCATGAGAGCCGGCAAATAACCCAAGTGTAAGCTATTTGTTCCTTTTCAAGTCTGCTCATCCAATTCTACTTCGAAATTTGCTTGGATGGCCAATTCTTCAGAATTTAAATATCCTTTCTCACCAGTGAATTGTTAAGCCTGTAAGTGTTTCTAGTGTTGTGTGATGAACTTCCTAGATGTTGCATAAAAGAAGTGTAAAACCTCATTGGTACGTTAAAAGTGGCATTCTTATCTTTTGGAAATTTTCTTTTAATTTGTATTGACTGATTTCTTAACCTTTCATATCTTATATACTCTGCTATGATAAATAACAAATGATCTTCCAATCATGCTTTCCTTGTGACTATGTCGATACATAGGATTTCAAGCACCTTTTCTTTAGTTGTCTATTCAAAAGTAAATATATAAATCGTCAGTTGGAACCATGTGATAAATATTTTCTTTATTATAATGCCCATTGGAGAGGCTCTTTGTGATCCTTGAGATATGTTTATATAGTGAAAAAAAATCCAAAAGGGAGTGCTTCTGAACTATTCTATTTCTATAGGAAGCAAAAATTCTGTTGAAGTTATTCATTGATATCCATGATATGCTTCCTTTCATTATGGTCAACTAACAGTATGGTTTGCAAGGTTTGTTGGTCAAAATTTCAGTATTACCTTATCCCATGTGAACTGTTTATATATAAATGTATACAGGAAACTTAATAAACTGGGAAGTATAGGTGGGAAACAGAGCCGGATGACTTATTATCAAGAGTGGTACCATAGGGATGATGAACCTACCATTAAAGCCTTCAAGGAGATGTCATATAACTTTTCAAATGAAGTGATGGAGCTGCTCCAAAATAGCATGGCTACTGATGTAGTATTAGCGGCTGCAGCGCAAGCAGCAATGTTGCCTGAAGAAGTATTTGTCCCTTGTGGAACTTAGCATGCCCTTGAGCTTGAAGAGCTTGATGAAGATGCTGAAGCGGAAGAAGTCAAAGCATTAGTATCATTTGAAGCTGTAATAAAAGAAAACTTTAAGAGCATGGCTGCTGATTTTGAACACGAACATATTGAATTTATAATGCCCCATGGTTTTTTGGGGAAGTTCCTAGGATTGAAGAGTTCATCCCTAGCATTCCTAGTATGGTTAAGAGTATTGTTTGGGAAAGGTCAAAGCTGCCATAGCCACCACTACCAAGTTTGAGGAAGGATTTTCTTAAGATAGGGAGAATTGATGCAGACCTAGCCCCAAATTAGGTTCTTTTTCCTAGGAATAGGCCTAGTACTGGGTCATATTGATTTTGGGTCTTATTTTTTTGGGTTACTAATATGATCAGCAAACTTAATCGACCTAAAGAGGGGTTACATAAATTAAGTATGAAAATCCACGTACGTGGTTTTAGTTGAGTCATTTTTATGTTTTTAACTGTACCACGGTTTCAATTTTAAGTTGTTTTAGTTTTTGCTTCAATTTAAGCCAGGTGTAGATAGATCCTTTAAGTTTCAGTGCCCAAGTTTTGTTTCAGTTAGAAGTCTTAGTCCTGCCCTAAATCTAAGTTGTAGTTTCCATCAGTATCAGTTTTCAAGTCCTATTTCCAATAGGAACACAGCCCCATCAATTTGGAAGAATACAAGTTGAATATTGATTATTTACTGCAGCTTTGCTGTGTTTTCTGATGCAGATCTAGACTTATGCTTGTTTCCTCTAAGAATAAGCCCAGGGATGGGTCACATAGGGATTAGGCCCCTTTCCATTGGCTTATTTACCAGTGGGCCCTTCCCAATGGCCCAAGACAGTGGTTCTACAAAGTTACGCGAATTTTTTTTATATTTTTGGATTCACTTTTAAGTGATTAAGTGGTCAACATGATTAGTTAAATGGGTTAGTTATCAATTTTTTTAATTTGCGTCAGATTAGCTTTAAAAGAGTCATGAATTTGTTTGGAGCTTGCTAGGGAGTTTGGAAAGTTCTTTTTCCTTTTTAAGTTGTAAGTTTTATCACGCCCCATCCATGTCCCATACTTGATGAATAAAGTTGACTTGGTTAAAGTAAATTTTGGTTTTCAGCATTGGCTGTGAGAGTCTCCGTCTTGAGAAGAGGAATTTGGTGCTTAAAATTCTAGAGTTCAATTAGGTTGTTTTTTAAATCCCAGACCTTCTAGGTATTTCAAGTTCCTAGAGAAAGGAGAAGAGGAGTCTTTTTCTTCTCAAACATTTCACCTCTTATTGAAGCTTTAAGTTTTGACTTCTCCCTTCATCCGTATTATTTTCTTTATTCTTTATCTTTTTTTGCTTTAAATTTCAGATTCACTTAAGACTTCAAATTTCCCAAGTTGGATCTATGCTAATTTGACCATTGGAAAGAACTCAAACTTGGAGGAACCCTTCCTCCTTATAAAATCTTACCCCCCTAACACCACAGAACCAAAGTCAGCTCCATTCAGACCCATTAACCATAGGAGAGGATTTAGAAGCAAGTGTAGTTCACCGGTTCCACCGAATGCTCCTATCTCTTGGCAAAGATCGTTTGAGTGTGCTGTTATGCTTTGGATGCTTCGCCATAGAATAGATTGACCCAGTTCCCGTTCTTTTCCGGTCACTTGCTTTTTATCTCCGACACACTAGCAAGGACGCAGTAGAAAGGAAGCAGCCGTAGCCTCTGTCCGGCCAATGGAGCCTACTATCTCCTTTCATTTAGATTTAGTCCATCCCTTCTGTCCCTTCCATCACCTTTCTCATCCCCGGTGACTGGTTGGAGACACAATCCCTACTTACCATTATGAACTCCCCTACTATTATTCTGCCGGTTGACATAACTCCTATGGAATGCAGGACTCTCCTTACCAGCCATCAGATTTAGCAAATTTCCATACTATATCATTATGAGGACCTGCATACAAGTCCCTTGAAAGTTTTATTCAATTCAATAATTATAAATACCAAAAATACCCCTCTATATGGCTTGCTCGAAAATCTGGTTTTGGATTGATTTCTTTGAAGATCTTGGAATTGTGCTTCCTTGCTGGGACCCCTCAATCAAGGCTGCTTCATTTTTCTTTAAGAATTAGCTGATCAGGAATAGGTAGGATTCAACCTTCTATTGGCTCGCCAGTGTAATGTAAACATAGAGATCCCCCTTGGCCGAACTCCAATGTGGGACCCAAGACCCATCCATCATGTTGGCCGAAGCCCATTGCAGGGGTATTTGGTCATTTTCAAACCCTATTGAAACCCCTTGATCCAAGGTATGGATCTATCTTTATTTATTTATTTATTTGGGTTAGTATTTTGTGAGTTATGAAAGGGTCCCAGTCCATTGTAATTTATTTATTTGATTTGAGGTGTGGATAAGATTAGACTTTAACAAAGAGGGTTCTTATATTTTACGAGTTTTCTTTTGATTAGAATTTTTCTTTATTAGTGGTGGTGAGTTACTTAGGTGAGGAGTCTTTTCCTAGATAGGACTCTTATAAATAAGGCAGTCTCTTGTTTCAAGGAGAAGTCTTAGTTGAGTTTGAGTCAAGACCTTCTTTCTTTGTAAAGGCTATAAATAGCCGAGTGTTCATTGTAATTTTCAGTTTTGATGATTGAATAAAATTATTGAGTTTGCGATCAGGGTTTCCTAGTTGAGGGAGCCTTGGTTGAGTAAAGTTTGTTCAAGATCAAGACATTTACCATCGACTAAGACCTTCTTCTCCTACATTCCAGCAAGCTTCAAGCATTCCACAAGCGGCCAACTCTCATTCCAGCAACAACCGAGTCTGATTCCAGCAGCAACCGACCTCACCCTTCCCTGCCCCTTCCCCCTTCTACGCAGCCCTTAGGAAGCACCCCCACCCCATTGCAGACATTCTCTCCCTTTCCCTTTACTCTCAGTAAACCCCAGTCCCTCTCTCACCCTCTAACCCCAGAAGAGATCCCCAGCCCCTTCCCTGCCCTGTGCAAACTCCCCCACCCTTCTTATGCCCCATGGAGCCATAGGATCCCTTCCTCTGAAATTTCCAAATCCCAGCCCCTAAACCTCCCTTTATTCTCTCATTAGGATTGTACCATCCCCCAGGAATTAACCCTGTAGTTGTTCCCTTAATTAAACCTTGTTTTCTTAGTTCTTGAAAATCCCGCGCTTCATCTTCTTTATCTGAAATTTTCTGCCACTTATTTAGCTTCTGAAAAAGCCTAAGCTACTGCCATTCAGACCATCTCTTGCCTTCCAGACCACTAAAACAAGGACTGAAAACGCCAGGCAGCAAAGGACTGCTCTTTTCCCACCCTAGCCAAAATACCCTAAACCCTAGATTTCTGATTTCGGTTAAAATTTCAGATCTGAAATGACATTACAGCAGGATTTTTGAGTAGTAAAATCCCTTATAAGGATTTTCATTCTTCTTTGTTTAAATTCCTGGGCAGCCCTTAGATTAAGGGAAATTTCCAAACTACCTTTAACTCTAAATTTAGGTTTTCATCAGTGAGTAACATCCAGAGGCCTGAGATCTTTGGTGAGTTCCTTGCTCCCACTGTGGTTGAGGATTCAACCTTCTTTTATCACTCCAGCTCCTCCACAACTCGTTCCAAGGCCCCTTCGTTCAGGTAAGCTTGAGGCCAGCACCTCGTTCCCCCTGCATTTCACCGTTTCTTGAATTTTTGGATTCCCTTAAACCCCAAAATATCCAACTTCATATCTTCCAATTTAGCCTTCCAAATCATGCCAAGCTTGAAGGATTCTGTATTCATTAACTTCATTCCAAGTTTTAGATATCTCTAACATCGTTAACCCCATAAATAAGCAAGGCTCTTGAATTTATGTGCTCCCTATGACCTTAAAAGCGTGAATCTAGATCTATCGAAATTCACCCGAAAGGCATCACCAAACTTTTAAGGAACACCCCTTTGCATTGTTACTTGCATGTCCCTCAAGTCTCCCCACATTGTTGTGAAACATCTCCGTGACAACATTTTCCAGAGTTCTATTTGATCCTTAACTTGAGAGGCAACCTCTTTGGTCATCCATTGTCATACCATCCAGTTCCTGTGGCTAACAGTTATCCCAAGGATCCTGTGTGAGATCCCCCTATTTCAAACCTAGAGATGTCCTGAAATCTCAAGAAAACCTTTCTTGGACCTGTTTGAGTTGGTTCTCATAAAAGTTCTTGGTTTACTGGCCTCATTCATTTGAGACAAAATCAACAATAGGGACTCATTACCTAAGCTTTGATACCATGTAACAATACACAACTAGGAAACCAGTACCTAGCAAGGAGAAAGAAAAGAAGGGAGAGAACATGTTGGAAGAGAAGAAAACTTAATGCTCACTATAGGATTCAGAATGGCCTACTGTGAAGCTAGATCCAACATATTGACAATGAAATTATAAGTGAAGACAGTTTAATTCTAAAACAAAGGAGAAAGAATGCTACCTGGGTGTATGCTATCCACTGCTTCTGTGCCCAGACAACCTCCATTCCCCCCTGGAGAGGAGGAATCTTCAGGTGCATTGTAGTCATTTTGCTTGCCCTGTGTGTTCATGCAGGTGGCAGCACCCTACATGCAACCAGTGGCATTCTCTTTCCCTTAAAACAGTTACAACTACCAATTACTGCTTAACCGGACTAAGGAAAAGTATTTCTTGTGGAGGAGCCTAGCCTGTGTGCGCACAAGGGCAAATGAGAGCATGCGTGGGAACATAAATAGGGGTGTCATTTTGCATTTCATGGGGGAGAGAGCAGTTACATTGCTTGGTCATATGTCTAGGTGCAGGAGTCATCCCCTCTCAAGACCAACCCCTCCCCCCAAAAAAAAAAAACCAAATTTTTTTTTGGCATAATTCCCTTGCACTATAATTTGTAACAACAATTTCCATAAAATCTTTTTTTGTCTAATCCAGTTCCTCATGCCTCTTAAATCTTGGCAATCTATTTTTGTATGGTCCAATTGACCCATTGCTGCTCTGGCCTCAGTTTGAAATTATAATACAGACCAGAGCCAGTTTTGATTGTTTTTATACTTACTGATCCTTTTAAATACTTGTGTTTTGGAATTTAATGAAATGTAGTTTCACTGTTGTTTGAGGAAGTGGAATACAATGATCTTTATTTGATAAATTATTCTTGCTAGTTATGGACTATGTTTCTCTTTTTTATTTATTCAACAGCTGTTATTGCTCAGGCTTTATATTGTTGTTTCTGATACAGGTATGGATTCTATGATGAATGCTTGAGAAAATATGGGAATGCAAATGTGTGGAAATATTTTACTGACCTTTTTGATTATCTACCCCTGACAGCCCTTATCGAGAGCCAGGTATGAGTTGTATGGTGATATTTATTTCCTTAATTCGTTTATTCCCTGATTGCACCTGACAAGAAATTTATTGTCGTTTTCAGATCTTCTGTTTGCATGGTGGACTCTCTCCATCTTTGGACACTTTGGATAATATTCGTGCTTTGGACCGCATTCAAGAAGTATGCATATTGTTCTGCCCTTGCTATTTATTGTCCTGTATAGCTGCTTTTTCTTTTTGAACGGTTAGCTTCTTCTGATTTGCAGTTTTGCATGCTTTTATTTTTGCCTATCATTAATTTTGCCTGAGATGGTTTATTAAGTCTTCTGCTCTTCTGTACTGTGGTGAATGTTTTATGATTGCTTATGCTGTAAATTTTGCTAACATATTACAGCATTTGCCTTTATATGCTGCATCATTGACTCGAGTTCTACATGCCATTTTCTCGCATGTTTAATGTCTTGCTTCACTACATTTTGTTCTTACTCTCTCTGTCAAAAGGTTTTTGTTGGCAAAACCTCTTCTCGGACAGCACTGGCAAGGGTTCAGTTATGGGCTTGTGGAATTAAATGCACTAACCAAAAGATTGTCCATCTATCCATGTGAGAGAAGAGTAGTAAAATATGACGACTGCCTCCAGGCCTGTGACATTTTCTTAAGATATGCTCATGGTTTTGTTTTTCTTTTTACTTGCCACAACTTGAAATTTGGGTGTGAGGGGACCAACTAGAGCATGCATATGCACATCAGTGGATGAAATCCCCACGGTGACATGCCACTTTAAGTGATTGGCAACAACAACAACAACAATACGCCTTGTCCCAACTAAATGGGGTCAGCTACATGGATTCTTGCCCTCCAATCAATTCTGTTCGAGGCCATGCTAGATACAAGGCCTAAGTTATACATATCATTTCTCACCACTTCTCCTAAGGTTATCTTAGGTCTACCCCTAGCTCTTCTAGTTCCTTCAATATGGATTATATCACTTCTCCGTACAGGGGCATTTATAGGTCTCCGTTGAACGTGGTCATGCCACCTCAAACGACTTTCTCGAAGCTTTAAGTGATTGGCAACACTGATGCTAATTCATCTAGGAGGTTGTTGATGCTCGCGGGTTTTTTTTGGAAGTACGTGGTCTTGACTCCTGAGTCCTGAGCGGGTTAAAAGAATCCCCTAAAGAAAAAAGCTGGAATTGTTTTTTCTTTTGGCAAGAGAGCATAACAGAAACAAAATCAACCCCCCCCCCCCCCCCCCAACCCAAGGTTCTAGATCTCGCTCTTGATGGCAATCTCGCCCTTGAGAAAAAGCGAGATCTCACTAGATTTGGTGAGATCTAGCTGGAGATTTGGGATTTTTCCTGGGCCAACTCGGTGAATTCTAGGGCCTATCTGGGGGATTTGAGGGTTAGTTTAGGCTCAAAGTTGGTGTTTAGCCTATTTTAGGCCTTTTAAACACATAATGGCCTTAGATTTGTGAGAAAACAACCCTAAGTAGGAGTTCTAACTCGACTCTAAATTTGAGATTGAAATTTTGTAGGAGTGAACATGCAAGGTTGTAAAATATGAAATATAGAACCATTAACATATAAATGAAAAGCAAGTGATAAGATGCATAAAATAATTTAAATATGAACAAAATTCCATCCATATGAGTACAATAGAACATCACATTCTTGACTCTCAAGAATACAATAATACAACCATCTTAAGTTCAATATAAATCATAAGCTCATAAAAGAAGTGTTGGGTATGGCTCATGCTTCACATTCTGTTGCTGATGACCTTCCCCCTAATGCAAATGCGCCTGGGGGGGGGGGGGGGGGAGGGGCAGCCCCCTTGGGTCTATAGAGGCCTTATATCACTTCGGGCTTTCAGAATTTCCTTTGCAGTTAGGGAAGCTGTTGGCGAGAGGAGGCAACAATCTTTGACAAAAAATCTGGCCAAAAATGAACTTGGGAAGCTGTCAGCTAGATGGGAGGCAAGACAGGTCGAGATCCCAACTTGCTTCGCTCGAGTAGTGGGACTTAAAAGGGTTGTTGCGCCGAGATCTCGGTCGAGATTGGGTATGTCGTGAGACTCGACCAGAGTCTCGTCCTAAGCCTTCAATGGGGAGGTCCCCCCCCCCCCAAAAAAAAAAGAATAAAAAAATATTGTTGTTATGTATACATGTGTTCCTACCTCTTGAAGTTCTGTTGTAAGTATTTGTTATGTCGGTATAAATTTATGTGAGGGCTTCTAGCTCTAAAGTCCTATTATAAAAGTTTTGCAAGTTTCCATGAATTTGTTTATTCCTAGCTGTGAGGTCCTGTTATTGATGTTACAAGAAACTCAGCTTCTCTGCCATCCAGCTGCTGAATTCTGCTCACCCAATGTTGATTTATCATTTTATCACCTGTTAAATCAGATCTGTCGTACTATAATAAATTGCCTGTGGTAGGACTGTTAAGCTGGGGAGCCTATCATGGCTTTCTTAATAATTGAGTTTCAATAACCTGCTGCAAGTTATGCATTATATGTATTGGTGTGGGATTTTTCTTGTGTATGGATAAGCAGAGGATATACCATCTTAAATAGGATATCTGATGGCATCTACGGAAAAGAGAAAAGGGGGTGAAATTGGGGAAGTAAAGAGTCTACGTTCATTAAAGATGACATGTCCCCCCCCCCCCACCTCCCTCTTTTTTTATTTTAATTCATGGAAGATTACAATCTTAGGTAGAGCCATTCTGATTTTTGCCCCAATGCACCATATTTTGGTTTGTTGTTATCCACTCAATGCCAATAGATGGAGTAATATTATGATGAGTTTAAATTTTATATTTTGAAGGTCAGAAAGGTGGTTTGGCTTTCCCCCACTGCTCTGACATCCTATTGCTTGTGCTTATTACTGAAATGGCAATTAGGGTTTCATTCAATTCTGGTAATTTTCTTTCCCAATACTGTAATGTGTTAATGGTTTTTTTTTGGGTTCTGTGACATGCTTGTGGGAGCAGGTTCCACATGAGGGACCTATGTGCGATCTCTTATGGTCTGATCCAGATGATCGGTGTGGATGGGGAATTTCTCCACGAGGTGCAGGATACACATTTGGACAGGATATTGCATCTCAGTTCAATCATACCAATGGACTCTCCCTTGTTGCAAGGGCTCATCAGCTTGTCATGGAAGGTTATAACTGGTGTCAGGTAGGTGAAGACAAGACGCATCATGCAATCTTGTGTGCTGGGCTTACTTTTCTATCCTCCCCTCATTCCAGACCCGCACTAATTCTGTAAACAAAGCATGTTACCAATGCGAAGTGCCAAGATAATTATTACTCATTGTTATCTTCAACTTTGCAGGACAAGAACGTGGTGACGGTATTCAGTGCACCAAATTACTGTTACCGGTGTGGAAACATGGCTGCAATACTTGAAATTGGGGAGAACATGGATCAGAATTTCCTACAATTTGATCCTGCCCCTAGACAGATTGAACCTGACACTACACGCAAGACTCCTGATTATTTTTTGTAACTGCTTTGTATTCGCCGCCGCTTGTCGTAAATGTTTCGTATTTCCTGTTGTGTTGTTATAGAGGTGTCTTAGCAAAGGAGTTTTGTTAATTAGAGAGAAACAGATCATCATTCTTTTGTTTTGAGTTGTATTACTGCTGCCATGGCGTGTTTAATTAGGGATTACTCTTGAAAGGCCTTACTGGGTACTGGGTATTTGTTATGTATTGAGAGGAAGAAAAAGAAAGGGGTAATACCAATAACAAGATGCCTGGTTTCATGCTTGACGGGCGGATCCTCTTTAGGTGGTTTTCATTCATGGGTTTTCCTGTGTTTGGAGGAAAGGGAAAGCTTCATACTTAAAAAATTGAAGCTTTCTGTTTGAATCGTTTTCTTACACAAGCAATTGTTTCTCAGTTCATTCATGGGTGTGAGTCCCTTTGTTTTTCCTGTCTTTTTGAAGGGGAGGAAATGGAAGGTTACATGCTTAAAATAGAAGCTCTTAGTGTCTGAATCTTGTTCTTATACAAGCAATTGTCTTATCAGTCGCGAGGGTCTTGTCTTCAGTTGACACTTTCACATAAACTTCCTGAAGTATATGAGAATTTTCGCATATAAAACGACAATTCCAAGTTTCCTGTTGGTACTTCTAAGTTCTAATGCATTGATGATTGGACTAAGTATGGTGCAAGCGTGCAACAATAGAATGTAATTGTTGCTAAGGTTCGTGTTTGAATGAACAAAATCATGGGCACTTCTGTAGTTATGGAAGAACAGAGGTCCTCATCACCCGTGGTTAAAATAAAAAAATGGTGGTTCTGAGCTGCAACTTGATTTCTTATTTTATTGCTACAGGAAATCTCTTATGTGTATCTAGTGGTGTTAGTGGACAAAGATGTGGAGGATATCTACTCCTTTTCAAACTAGTGGATTTATTTTATGCTGTTGACACCCGTCTGATAATGACTCGAAGTGGTGAAACCTTGCAGCTTAAGTTTGAAGTAACTTTGATTTACAGAGTAATTATGCATTCATAATATCTCCTGAGAAAATTTACGGTTAGATTCTGATACCTTTTAAGTGGTTCTATATGGTCCATCTCCCTTTTAGGGTTTTTTTTGGTAAATAGTACTTTATTTAGAAACCTAAAGAGTGGCCGAGCATAGCTCAAACAATCACTGGCTGGAAATAGGGCATTCAACCCGGCTTTGAAGGTTGAAGGCCTTGATAGGATATTTGCAATTACATTGGATTTCCTAGAAATGTGCCTTGCACTAAAATGTAGAAATTTTGAAGTTATATATCTTATATATCTTGGAGTATCGGAAGAATATATGGAGGGGGGTTGGACCCATTCACTACTAACTTGATTAATTCATTGCAATTTGAATGGAGCTCCATATATTCATGACCATCTCCCAAAGCTTCTAAAAGTCCAGCACGTATAGCTAAGGCTTCTCCTTCTAGTGGTGATGAAAAACATTGAGGCGAAGAGACTGCTAGACACGGCTTCCCATCTCCCTTTTAGGTTGGAGGATACAATATTATGCACAGGGAACCCATGGAACTTCAATTGTTGTTTTGGTAGGGAAACACCAACACCCAACACCCAACACCTCATAAGTGACAGGTTAAGAATTCAAATTTTCTCCGGGTCTTGTATGTTTAGAAGCTCTTACAAAATACATGTAAGTTTGCCCATTCACCTCACACCTCGGAAAAACGAGAGGATAATTCCATTTGGATCACCTAAGGTCTGATTCAAGTTATTTTTAACCATAAAATATGATATCTTGTATATTGTGTTTGCCTCTAGTGTGGTAATCAAAAAAAGAACAAAGGAGAAATTATAATTTTTACGACCAAAATATCCTTATATCCTTTCGACCATTAGGATTACGGTTTCCAGGAGAACTTTGATGCAACAATTCTAATAAAAATCATATGTATTTGTAATTATGATTTGTAATTATTATTTTACATTCAATTATTTTAGAATTTTTAATTTACAAAATTAAACCCTACGATGAAGGACTTTGCTTGGGTGCTGTGCAATAACCATGCGCTGTGCAATAACCATGCAACCTAAGTCAAGATCAAAATTTATAGTCGAGACGAAATTTTAGCCCACTTGTTTCGTAGTTAAATTTTACCAAGAAGAAATTCATTTATGCAAAATGAGACGAAACGAGTTGTCCAGATCTCATCTTGACTGTAGACTACAGAGTACTGTGGCAACACTGAAGCAATTCTACAAGCAAGCAGAAGCTAAAAAAAGATCATCTGCTGAAACAATCTAAGAGGAAATTTAATACTCCAGAATCGATGGAAACGTCAATGAACGGTTACACCTCAGTTCCCCAAGTTAATCGGATAGAGCTTCAGTAGCACTGTGCAATTATATGTAGAGGGTTGGAAGAACAATTTATGTTATAGCTTCGTTAGCTGCAAAATAGACATGGACAGGGAGGGGAATTGCCTCTCAGTCCTGGAGAGACAGGCATGGCTTTCCGGGTAAGAAGTAACTTCATCGTGTATAAGAGACAGAACTGGACAAACAAATTTTTACCCAAAAAAAAGAAGCACAGGATGAAAAAATGAACTGTATTCTGAACAATCCATGCTGCACTTTAGCTGCCTTCTGTTGCATTAACTGATGGATTAAAATAGATAGCCATAGAGGGTCCTAGCTTAAAATCCATAAATGCATGATTGTACTCTCTCTCTCTCTCTCTCTCTCTCTCTCTCTCTCTCTCTCTCTCTCTCTGTGTCTGTCTTTGTCACTTAATTTAATTGCTTGCATGGAAAGAAAATCAGAACAAACTGAAAGCATATCAAACTTTTCCGCTCATTTTTATCAAATGCAATAGAAAGGTTTGAGGTTCAAAGGGGGTAAGAAAGGGATAAGGATGGAGGGATGGAGAAAAAGGATGAAAAGAGTGAACTTCTTTATTTCATTATATCATTCATGTTACATAACATTTCTGCACCAGTACAAATAATGGAATAAGCATTGTCCAGTACTGTATGAATGAATACTCAGTTTTCTCAACAGTGTGATTTTGTGTGTTGAACCCAGATAAAGGAAAAGGGTTAAGAACTTGGCGCACAAGTTTGGGTGACATGGCTAATATCTTGATTATGGATGGACACTTCAAAAAGCCTTCCTTGGGATGAACTGTATTTAAATCTGCCAAATAGCTACAAACGACAAATGTCAGGATTTAAATGCCATAATAAGTTATCATATGCACATCTGAGTCTTAGATGCATGTGTATGACATTTCTTTTGCCACGATAATGCATCAAACCTGCTGTGAAACTGAATTGTTGTTGATTAAAGAAATTGATGAGAATGCCAGAAATTGTATTCTCATGGTTTTCTTCTCTTTACACAGAAGCCTACTGTTGCTAAGGAATCAAACAAGTGCTTAGAAATTAAGATTTATTAACTGTGAGCAAATTGTACGTTATTGTACAAGCAGAAATGTGATTTAGATAATGCTTTGACAATGATGATGATGACCTGCAAATCGTTAGAATAATGCCCAGATGATGATGATGACCATCAAACGAATTGAAGATGACTCTCAATTTCTAAATTTTCCAGTTTGGTTTTTATGCTTCTGCTTGTTAAATCTCCCCTTACGCTTTTATTCTCGAGGTTGAACATCATTACTCAGTACCAGAGGTGATGGCTACTTTTCTAATGTATTGCATAAATTTCAAAAACTGGAAAGGATTGGCTAAAGAACACCACAAACTAAGTCCGATGGAAAATCTGAGAAATTTTAAAATGATTCCGCAACCAATCTCCTGGAGCCAGAGCAATTGATAATATAAGAAACTGATGAACATCATCTACTAAAGATTTGTGTAATTTATACTGATTGAAAGCAAAAAAACACATAATGACTGTCACAGAATATGCTTAATTAAACTTTTCAAAGACATTATGCAACTCTCAACACTTTACCCCCCCCCCCCCCCCCCCAAAAGCCAAAACCAAAAAAGTCTCCTGTTCATTAGTTGTCAAGAACTACATAATATGGTGAGGCAGTTCATGAAGAAGGGAAAGATGAATATTACACAGAAGAATGACAAACTATTAACATGGCAACCCTTACCAATGCAAAGCTAATTTAAAAGGGCCTCCAAGGAACTATCACCCAGTAAGGAAGAAGATGAAGGTTTGGGTGAATCAAGTTAGAATTTAACTTTTGACAATTGAGTAAATGGCGGAGAGGATTCATGTAGCTGACCAAGTAGCTTGAGATGGATTGAGTTGGCATTTCATTTTCCCTTTTTGGGAGTGGAGAGGGTTTCTCCTATATAGTGAGTTAGAATTATGCTTAGCAGAAGAGTTGAATTCAGTTTCTAATTCTTTCCCTTTGGCGAGTCCAGATGCTGTCAAATCCAAATGAAGAGTAAAAGGCACTTGGGAAAGTGATTACCATCAAAATGACTTGGAGGAAAGAAGCTCAAGCAGCAATACCACCCATCGATATCTTTTCTATACACCGTAGCTCCCGAAGATGTAGAGCTATCTCTCTCAGGAGTTGAGTTCCTTCACCACCCTTGTGGATTGATCGGGCAGCATTCTTTAAGAATTCCCTATCTGCCTCAAGGGCTTCCAACTTCTGACTGATACGAGTAATTTCTTTAGTCATACTGTTGCCACATGTGTCTCCTGCAATGACAGAAATTCATTTGAGCCTCTGATGTTTTTCAGGGAACAGAGAAACAAGAAAGCTTAATTGTTTCTACCTTTGTCTTCCTCATTGAGATTATCTATATTAGAACTTGGAAGAAAGTCATCCCCATCATTTGGAGATAGCTGAATCCTCTGCTTCAACCTTCTCAACTGATCCAAAAGACATAACTTTTCATCTACCATATCTAAGAATGTTCCATCATGAATTGGCAGCTCATCTGATTCTAGTGGTAGCCCAATTTGGTCAGAATTATGCTCTTGTTTCGCATCCCTCTCCTCTACATCAATATTAACAGGAGGGCTACCACATTCACAATGTGCACTAACAGATGACTCAGACGCAGACTTCAATTGATGGTAATCTTCATCAGTATGTGCGCCAAAGCTCTCACTGCCGAGTGCTCTTCCATGTCCCGACGGTTCCCTGTAACTCTCTAACTCCTCCTCCAAAATCCTTATTTCTTCCTCTCTTTTGACAAGAAGATCCTTCAAATCTTGCAAGGCCTCCTGATCATACTCGGCTTGCTCCTCCATCATTCTCTGATACTGCAAGGCCTCCATCTGTACAGCTGCTTTTTCTGCCTGCAACCTTGTGATCATGGCCATCGCCTGGTTTGCAGCAACAGCAGACGCATTTCTCTCTTCATCCAGCTCCATATACAAAGTAATCAAAGACTTGCGGTCCAGTCGAAGTTGTCTTTTCAAACGATGCAAGACAGTTTCAGCATCTACTTCAGTTAAAGCACCTCCATCCGCCTCAGTACACGATTCTGTTTTTTCAGTAGCAAATCTCTTAGGAAACTTCTGAAGCCACCTAGGGCTAGATGTTGCAGATTCTGCTAAGGTGATTGCTGATAACCTGCTTCCTTTTGCAAATGTAGGCGTCCGGCAAGCCTCATCATTCAATTCCCCTAGTAATGGAACACCTGCAGCTCTGTCTTCTCTACCTGTTACAGAAAATCCAACCACAAAATGCATGTCGAAATGAACAACTAGAACCAGAAATTTCAATCCCAATCCATAATTAACTCACTTTATGATTCCAATTCCAGTCCATAATAAACTCACCTTGATTTACTGGAGTTAGCAAGGTTGACCCATCCTCATCATCTGGAATCTCTGATTCGGTGTCAGACGTGACTTTGAGCTCTGTATACCGAACGTGAGGCAATGGGTCAGAACCCCGAGATTTTTCTTCTGGCTTTGTCTTGACTAATAATCCCCGGGGAGATGGTGCAGGGGTTTGGGGAAAATGGCTTGCCTTCGGAGACAAGAGTCCCTGTGGAAACGAAGCCCTAACCCTCAATGGTTCCCCACAACAAGAACACCGATGAATGTTGCTCTTCTCATGCTGTAAAATGTCTATCTTTCCACTAGCCGGTAATCTCAAATGAATTTTATGATCATCTTCAACAGAACATTCAAGATCTTTACCCAAAATCCCTACCAGAGATCTATAGGTGTCGGTATCGGATTTATCTTCCGTAGCGAATGAAAGCAGACAACCCTCACACATCTTTCTGATATCAGCTAATTTCTGGTGAACGTGACAATACGCAAGGGAGGAAACATCCTTCCTGTGAGTATTGCATATAGAGTCATTGTAATAAAAATCAGGATCTCTGTGAACCAGAACATGATCAATCCTCGTACAGAACAAGCATGGGATTTTCAGTTCAAAGAAACGAGCAAATTCATTAGCACCCAAAGCAATCAGGCCGTCTATAAACAACAAAAGTATCATTACCCATTCAAGAAGAATGTATATGACAATGCACGAGAATTTCCCAAGCTTTTGTTCGATGAATTGCCTGACTGGCATCTTCGTCATTACTTCGATTCAGAAGAAAACAACGATTATACGCTCAAATTATCAATCAGAGAAAGAAAAAAGAAAAAATACAAATCCAAGAATCGAACTTTTTCCGTTGCAGAAAACCGGGTGGAATTGAGATTCAGGAGTAGTAGACGGATTTGCAGATCAAAAGAAGAAACAAAGAAGAAAGATCATGATCTTGGCACGAAAGAACGAACCGAGACCATGATCTCCTTGCACTCCTTGCACTCCTTGCAGAGAAACAGACGAAAAGAAAGAAGGCGAGAGGGAAGAGCGATAAATTATTTTGTTGCGAGTGTCGTCGTATGGTAGTTACAAGAATCCGACGTGGCACAACCGAGTTGCCAGGAGGACTTTCGCTGAAAATACCTGAAAAAACGGTCGATCGTGGGCTCCCCAGACAAAAATAAATAAATAAACCGACCAAATTAAATAGACAAAACGTAAGGCTCCGTTTGGGTTGCCATGAAATTTGCTTTACAGACCAAAATTAGGGAAGTACCCTACCCCACGAAGGTACCCAAATGAGTTGGAATCGTCTACCTGTCAGGGTAGAGTGACAGGTAGACAGATTGTGCATAGTTAAACATATGGTGAAGGACTATGAGAAGAACACAATTTTCGACCATCAGGGTAGAAGATCCGGACTCAAATCACACTGGATTTCTGAGTACACAATAACCGTTATGCATTATATATGAGTCAAAATTCAACTCGATCTCTTTCCTTTTTTTTTTTCCTGGGTGCACCTGGATTTTTCTAATCTTCAGTTGCTTGACACACTACCTCCTTATTGTCCGTCGAAATATTCATGGTTTAAATGGTGTCATGTGTTCAAAAACAAATTCTAGTATCACTAGTTTTATAAGTGGTTTGTACTTTGTACGTTGATTTAAATAAATAATACCATCTAGAACGAGAGAACGAAAAAATGTTATGCGGGAGAAGTTCGAGATCCGGTACACTTAGCCTGGATGGCTTGGGCTAAAGCTAGGCTTTCTCAGGGGTGGCCTCGCTTTGGGTAGACATAAGTGGTCTTAGGTTGGGTTTGGGCTCTCGGCAAACAGGCCAAACCTGACGAGGTTGCCATTCTTGTTGACAATGAATTCCAACCAGCACCACACTGAACCTCTGGAAAACCTACAAATGTGTGTGTTTTAATCAAAGCCAGCTACCAGGGAAACAAATAGAAGCTGGATTGGAGAGAGAGAAAAAACAGATGTCATTCCATAAGAAGAAAGAAAATAGCAAACAGATGAACAGTCATGGAAAAACAACAAGAGAGGGTTGTTGGGTTCTAATAGTGAAGATGGAAGTTCATTGCTGACCTGCTAATTCATCAACCAGTTTAAACAGGATTTGATTTCAACAACTTGACAACCATGGCCTTAACATCTTACATTATCAAGTAACGAATATTTAAAGATCTACATGCGTTAATTGTTGGGATAAAACTTGTTCCCCTTAGCTTGTGCATAAGCCTTCAGCACCGGGCCTTTTCAATGTACATGTGTTAATTTGGGTATTCTGAGTCTTCTATGCACTGCCTTAGTTTTCTAAGCAAGAAGATCCTCTTCAATAATAGCTTCTGGTGCCCAGACTTAATAGATTTTTTATTGTTGCTGACTTGCTGTTGCTTCTTTCGTCCATGATTAACCAAGGTGCACACACCTCATCCTGTATCAAAAACGACATCATGTGGAGAAAGCAGTAATAACACAAGGTACTTCTGGTCAGATAAGAAAAAAGAAAAAATCTTCCATATGTTGGCAATGGATTTTCAAGCCAAATAATAATAGAGAAAAGATCTACTTAGGTTTTCTGCAAAATGCAAACCCAACCTGTAGCCATCCTGTAAAGCCAAACTCTGTTCTGCCATTGAGCTCAGTGATTTGGGAGTGTCTCACCTGTAATCACTATGAGGCTCACATCATATGCTGAGGATCACTGAAGGACATCCTACAGTATTAGATTTAGAGAGTTGTTAAATACCTGGTTCTATTGGATGTCTTCTGTTGGGCATTTAGCAAGTTTTGTCAACAAGCATGCACAGGAAATAGTTGCACAATAGGCCACTCCATGAAAAAGAAGAAGCAGAGTGTCTAAAGCTTGGAGAAATTGTGCTGTCATGCTTAACACTAGAAAAATTTGAGCTTGCATCACCATCTGCAGGATCAGCTTCTTCTATGAAGCTGCTCCAGAATTGGACCACAGCTAGTTTAGTTGAATTAAGGAGTCCCCCCCAGTGTTTCACATGTAATTTTCAGGAAAAAGAACAGCTGACCCATGCAAAGAAAACTGTAATAAGGACTTGGAAAACAATTGGTAATAAGATATTGACATCTCCTCCTCCACCAATATTTATTTGGGAGACCACTTCCCAGCCTACAGAAAAATTCTATAGGACCGTTGTTTGACCAGCTATGATGTACGGTACAGAGTGATGGGCTGTTAAAAAGAATTATATAGATAAATTCAGTATAGCAGAAATGAGAACTCCAAGATGGATGAGTGACAAAACTAAAAATGATAAAATAAGAAATGATCATATTAGAGTTGGTCTGGAAGTTGCTCTCATAAGTGATAAACTGCAAAAAAATCATTTAAGGTGGCACAACCATGTTCAACGGAGACCTATAAATGCCTCTGTATGGAGAAGTGATATAATCCAAATCGAAAAAACTAGAAGAGCTAGGGGCAAACCTATGATAATCTTAGGAGAACTGGTGAGAAAGGATATACATAGCTTTGGCCTTGTATTTAGCATGACCTCAAATAAAATTGATTGGGGGAAAAGAATCCATATTTATGGTTGTTGTAGACCACTGCCCAGATTGTTGCACCAATCCAATGGACGAGGGTGCACATCATAGTAAAATCTTACCTTTACAACTGTAGTATGAATAACAATACTGAATGCTAGAGTGGATGTCATCAACCAGCAACTGGTAACTTGTATGATAAATTATACTTTCCAACAAAATCAGATGGTTTGCCAGACACAGATACAAAGGATTTGTACATTTGTATAGCCATATGCAAGAAACCACCACATACAATGAGAACTTTGCAAACTACAGGAGATAATGACAATTAAATCTCAAAGCACTGCAGGAGCGCATGGTGAAAGTAATCCAAGTTAAAAGACTCAAAACATGAGGTAGAGTTGCCAGACATGAGCAGCCCTTATTAAAGAAGAAAACAATCTTTTTTTCTCCTTTCTGGTTAACGAAGAAAACAATCTTGAATTGCATTAAATATCCTGTTCTCATCATTGATTATGATTTCGAACAAAGGCATCTTATAAACATTAGGGCTTTATATAATTCATTTGCCAGAATGAGAACAAACAGATTTTCGGCAATGCTGAAAGTTTCAGAAGACAAACTTCTTGTTTTTACAGATTTATCCAACAAATGGGGTTGGTAATAGGAAAAGCAAGGGAAATGAAATCATACCATTCAGGCAATAAGCCTTTCATAATCTAGCATAGATGCTGTAACTCAGATTCTAGAAACACAAGATATTCTCTTGCTTTTCCCGTTTTATGTCACTAAACCTACCTACTCCAGATGATCAGGGTCTTGTCTAACAAAGATAAGCGGAAATTCATCAAACTGTTCAGAGAAATCTTCACTCCCACAAATACTTCTCAATGAATTGTAAACTTGATCCATAGAAGGCCTATCCTTTGGCCTACAAGCCACAGAACAACATGCAACCTTCAGAAACTGCAGAATTTCATCCTCATGGTCCTCTCTAATGAGAGATTTGTCAACAGCATCCATTATCCTATCAGCAGATGATAGCTGATTGACCCAATCTACTAGATTGCCCTTGAATCCTTCCTCAGCATTATTGACTTCAAGAGGCTTCTGCCCAGTCACCAACTCAAGAAGTACTACCCCTAACCCATAAACATCTCCTTTCAGTGAAGCAACCATATTGCCCTCCGGAGGCACATAACCAAATTCTCCAAAAGTGTTCTCATCAGAGCCAACAGAAGTCATCATCAGCCTAGCAAGCCCAAAATCTATTATTCGAGCATCAAACTCTTCATCAAGGAAGATCACACTTGAGCTGAAGTTTTGGTGCAGGAAAGCAGGTTCGCAGCCATGGTGAAGCCAAGCCAGACCCCGTGCTGCACCGATACCAATCTTAAGCCTAGTTGGCCAATCCAATGAATTGCAACGACTGTCTGTTTTAGAACTACCATGCAACAGGGAGAACAGAGTCCCATTAGACATATGCTTATACACTAAAAGCTTCTCATTTTCAACTACACAGAACCCCAAAAGTGGCACCAAATTTGGGTGCCTGAGCTGCCCTAATCTGTTCATCTCCAAGCGGAACTGCTTTTCACTAAGCTTGCAAACACTAAACCTTTTGATAGCAAGGACAGATCCATCAGGCAAAACTGCCTTGTAGGTAGTCCCTGTTCTGCTGGAGATGATAATGCTATCAAGGTCAAAATTGTTAGTTGCAGCCATTAGGTCGGCCAATTTGATCTTTACAAGGGGTTTCTGAAACAAGGTAACTTGAACAAACTTGTAAGCCCTCAACCGGTAAGCCCAACTGTTATCTTCATCTTTTCCAATCCCATATCTTCTCCTGCGGCGGCGACGAGCGGTCTTGATGAAGCACCACCACCAGAGAGCGAGACCCAAAAGCAGTGAAACGAAGGCCCCAAGAATCCCAGCAGCTATGATGATGATGAGATTCTTCTGGCTCAAAGCACCGCACCTGGAACTGAGAGGGCTGCCACAGAGTTTTTTGTTGCCACTGAAATCTGCTGGGTCATAATTGGCCAAGAAGGAAGGGATCGAGCCAGAGAGATCATTATTGGCCACAGAAAACCTATGGAGACGAAGGAGACTCGAGAGCTCGTAAGGAATGGAACCAGAGAGGTGGTTATCGTTAAGTATAAGGTTATTGAGATACTTGCACATGACAAGCTTTGAAGGAATTGGACCCGAGAGAGAATTCTGTGAAAGATCTAGGGTTACGAGAAAAGGCAACCAGGTGCAGATTTCAGAAGGAATCGTACCAGAAAGAGAGTTATCAGAGAAATCAAGCGTCTGGAGGTTCCGGCAGTACTGCAAAGAACCAGGTATTTCTCCGGCGAGCTGCATATCACTGAGAGCGAGACTGATTAGGCGATTCTCCTGATCGTTCCAGCATGTAACACCCATGAACTTGCAGACAAAGCCGACAGTTCTGTTGGAGAAATCCCAACTGCCAAGCTTCCCTTGAGGATCTTGTGAAGCTTGGACACCTTTAAGACACTTGACATCATCTTCGATAGCTGCTGCTGCAGAGAAGACGATCAAGGAAGTTAGCAGGAGACGACTGAGCTTGGTCGAAAACCTCGATGTCGCCATGGGCAAAACCCACAAAGCTTCTTCCCCTCCTCCTGCTCTGGCTGCAGCTGCGATTCAAAGTGACATTTGAGCTGCCATGGAGTTAAGAACACGGTTCAGTAGCTACCCGTGTGACCGTGTCAAACGGTCTGGACAGACTCGCCTGGACAGCCATTGATTGACTCTGAATATAGGTGACAGAACTACAGAGAAAGAGAGAGAAAGGACAGAAATTCACTGAAACATGAGACAGATGGATGACCCAATTAAATTAAATTCTGAGAAATCCATTACTTTTGAATTTGTGATTCACAAGCTTCACGACATTATCAAAAGTTCGTACTTGGAACAATAAATGAGTCGAATCATCCTAATCACCTGATTGACTGAAAATTTTCAAATTCATTTTGTAAGAACTTTGAACAATCTCTACCCGTGAAATAAAAACGAAAATAATATGAGGGAATCAAGATGTGGGTCTCTTCCAAATTAATCCCATCTACCGAATTTCATTCATAATCAAAAGTATTGATATGCTTGGTTTCTGCTGACTCGTTGGTAAGAAGTCTTCTTCTCTCTCTAAATATATTGTTTTATTTTGTTAATTTGTAATTTGACAAGTCTGAGAGTAGATTGTGTTTGTTTTTTTGGGTTGAAGTCTGATTGTAACGTTGAAACATGCGTATATCAACCGCAAACAATTATTAATTAATCTTCTAAAAAGAAAAATAGAAGTTGTAATCTGTTTTCTTCGTTATCATCAAAAATATTCTAATACGCCAGCCAGTCAGAGGTTGACTGCAACTTTGAAATCATTTCTGTTGAATTCATAAATTAGTTTTTTCTTTAAGAAAATTTCAAGGACACCGCATGGACATCTCAAGATTATCAAATTATTGTGTAAATTTAATGTCTCTTAAATTTAGATAATAATATAAATTCTGTTAATAATCTCATAGTTTTTAAATTGTATTTAATATCTTGTGATTTTACAATATTGGTCTTAATATTTTGTTTATACTTTGAAAAAGTTTTTTTGAGATGTATTTATAAGGTTGTTTCAAAAAATCTTTACTCCCCCATGCAAGGTTGCTCGATGGTAAGATCAACACCTTTTAGTGAATAGGTCGTGAGTTTAACTCTTACAAATGATATATATAATTTCTATGTTCTATAATATAAAGTGTCCTTATACCCAAAAAAATAAATAAATAAAGGATAAAAGAGTAAATTTTTTAAATTTTGTTTAACTTTTGACAATGAATTTTTTTTCTATCCATTATATTTTATTTTTTGAAGCATAAAATTTCTTTCAAACAACTTTATAAAATAATTCAAATACTAATCATTTATCAAAGAATTGGCAAAGAGTTAAGGGTCACAAGACATTAAGGGTAGTTTAGAAATTATGAGATTATTTAATTATGATATGAATAAATTTGTATTATTGAGCAAATTCAAGAAATATTTTAGGGGGTCTTTGCCAATCTGAAATATTATTAGGGTGTATGTACTTTTGGCTATTCATTTTAGGTGTCTCTCAAATTTTTCTTTTTAAAAATAAATTCTTTTTAATGGTAGAATTTTCAACAATAAGGTTTCAATGGTTTTATATATTTTTATAATAAAATATATGGATTTCTTGGTTCACTAGTGGTGAGATGTATATGTTATATCATGTATGAAATAAATGAAAACTCTAGCAAGGTGGTAAACTCAATTGATAAAGATCAATCATTCATAATATGAGATAAGAGTTCAAATCTTCTTAAGACTGGGGACCAAAAAAGAGAGGGGAAGGGAGTCGGAGAATTTATATAAAGAAAGTGACCTTTGTATGGAATACCCACAAAGCAAAATCAAAGCAGTAGACAGAGAAGGGCACTACAGAAGAATCTTTACCGATCATTAAGTTTTATTCTTTAAGCAACGTATATTCCATGAATATAATACAAGAATCTTACCACCCAAAAAAAAATTTAATACAAGTATGATTAGTTGATTACTTCTACTACTAATTAACTTAACTAGCTTGTGATTACTGATTATAAGCCATGGAAGTGACTGGATGAAGCCCAATTAAGAATCTATTCTCTGCCCTCATTGTGGTCTGAATATTCAAAAGGAAATGGCACAAATTAAGTTCCCTTCTCTTCTTTCAGCTAGTTTAATTTTCTTGAATGGATCTTATCAAAAAAAAAAAAAACTTGAATGGAATCCTATCTAAGAACTTGACAGAATAAAGATCTTAATTTCAAGCTTGTATCATAAAGGGTTCCTATACAAAGATCAGGAGCAGGAGCTCAGCCCTTTGCTTCTAATGGCTGTCATATGTCGGCTACCTGGTGGCTATAGATTCTTTAAGAACCTGTTAATGAAAAGGAAAGGAAAGGAGAGTGAGAGTCAAATGTAAGAAACAGAAGCAATTGAAACTCAACAGTATTGAATCTTATGCTGTAAACTGGAACCCACCTGAGTCAAAGAGAAGACACCAAACTGAAATTTAAAAATCCACATCTCCTGCTTCTGATTACTTGAACAACAAGGATTGTGTCATTGTGACTCGTTTAAATTAGATACCCATCTCATCAGTTAATCTACAGAACCTGATATCACATCTATATTTGGTTGTAACAATGAGAAACGAAGCTAGGAAGAAGAACAAGTCTCTCTGGGAGAAATCCATGAGGTTGGTCATTGACATCACGAAGGTATCAGCAATCTCTCTTGCAGAGAAGAGTCTTGGAACAAAATCACCAGCACCACGACGTCTTCCTCCTCTTGCTGCCAAAGCTTCATTTGTAGTGCCTTACTTCCCTGAAAGCAGAAGATCACAAGAACCAGAGAGTGTTCCAAACCCACCTTCGTTTTTGTTGGAGTTGCCAGCAGAGGAGATTTTTATGATCAATGAAGAAGTGACTACTAATGTTGAAGAACCAGAGAGTATTCCAAACCCACCTTCGTTTTTGTTGGAGTTGCCAGCGAAGGAGATTTTTATGATCAATGAAGAAGTGCCTACTAATGTTGATGGAAGAGCTTCAGATTATATCAAATGGTTCCATGAAAGGGTAAAAAAGGAGTAAATTGAAGCATCTAAGCTCCATCTTATCGAGTGAATTAGTAACAGCTTTTCTTGTTTCTTCTGATTTCCTTTCAAGAAGTTGTTATCATGTGTGTTTGCTTCTAAGAACTTCCATGCTTTAACAGATAAGAATTCTATTTTAGAGCAATGGGTTCTGTGTGTACCCTAACTTTATTCCTTACAGATGAGATGAGAGACAAGAGGAAAATGGGTGGTCATCCATTTCTCTGCATATTCTTTCTTTATCTTATCCCTTTCTTTTGTTTGGCAATCATGTGAATATCAAGTGTCTGCTATTCAAAACCTTTAGTATATATCTTTTCTATTATGATGTGAACCTCTGAAGTGCATTAATGGTACTTGTTAATATCCAAGTATCTCTCTAATGAGAGTTTAAGGATTCATTCCAACTAATTAATTCAAAATCCCCATATAATCTAGTCATCATTTGCAGTGGAGTTAGCTAATTTGGGGTATGTTAGACTTTTGATGTTGGCTTAACCGAACCCTTGGCATAGAACTCATCAAAATGTAAACACAAGTCTCCTTAGCCAATATTTCAAGCAAAGGTACTCAATAAACATGGCTTGGGCTACAATGACCCAAGACCAAAACAGAACTTTGATTAATTAGTGAAAGAAGGGCTGGAATAGAGAGTTTAATATATTAATTAGCAGGTTTGGCCTCAATATATAAAAATAGGGCTTTCCATGGTCAAACCCTGACCAGGCTTAATCAAGGCTAAAGCGACTTCATTTGGCCGTTCTAGACACTCCTTCAGATTCTCTAGAGATTGGGTTTGGCTTTGACAATTTGTAGGCACTTCTATTTATGATGTGATAGACAAATTCGTATATATCCAAGACTTTGCTTGGGTCCTGTGCATTAGCCGTCAAATCGAAATTTCAATTTCGATCTCTCGACCATTGAAATTCTACGGTTGAGATTCAATTTCAACCGAGATTTCGAATCTGACAGTCCAAAATCTCGGCTTGACGGCATGAGCCAAGCAAAATTAATATATCCAATGCCTTGATGTCTTGCCTTTGATGAGAGTAGAAGAAAATAGACCCTTCGGTTCTATATCTTGTGTAGGGATTTATTCATGTATCTGAATGCATCTAAGGCATTCAAATAGAATCCACCATTGATATTAACTTTCATGTACTTGAATATTCCAAACTCCAATATCTCAACTCAAGGTTGGGCTGAATTGGGTTTGAGTTCACTTAAAAGAGACCCAGTGTTGGGCCAAGGCCTACTTTTCTTTTTCTTTTTTGTATAAATAAAATAACTAAAAAACCTCTCCACTTGTCCACCCCACCCCAGCTGAAAGAAAAAAGTTCTTGGAGTATGTTTAGGGATAGATCCCACATAACACTATGGGAGAAACCAAGTACATGTTTGATAATATTTCTGTTTTGGAAGACTATTTCTTGTGCTAATTTCTTTTTTATATATCTCTATACTCAAAGACTGTTCTTTATTTGGAAATGAGTGTTCAATAAACTCGTTTTGGAAATATTCTCAATTTGGCTTGCAAATAAAGGTTCTAATTTTCAAGCAAAGGCACAGGGCAGAAGAGCAAGGTAAAGTGGTGTGCAAGTAGGGGAGGGGGTTGAGTGGTCTTAAGCAAGGTTTAAAGTATCGGTATCGAGTATCGTATCGGTCAGGTGATTTTAAGAGACGTATCGTCCTGTATCGAGCATTGTATCACTCTGGCTAATGTATTTTAGTGTAATTCAATGGAGAAACGTATCGAGATGTATCGTATCAGTTGGGTCAAATATGGATACGTATCGGCTAGTATCGTATGGTATCATGGGATACTTTAAACCTTGGTCTTAAGGGACTTTCATCGTTTAGACTATTATGTGAAATTTTTATTCACTTGATAAAACTTGTCTTACATATTCTATAAAATTCGATTATCAGACCATTTTCTCACCGATTCTTTGCTAGAAAACCAAAAAAGAAGAAAGAAAGAAAAAAATCACTTTATCAAACACCTATTACCTTTTCTTCCCCCCCCCCCCTTTTTACTCTTTTTTTGGATAAAAACAGAGCTTTATTTAAAAGAGAAACCTCTCGGATACAAACGACCCATAGAATCAAAATGAAGGGACCACTGTAATAAATGGAGGTGGAGAGTAAGAAAAGAAAGATGACTGATTAACTACAACAAAAGAAACAAGTTTATCAGCAACATGGTTTCCTTCTCTAAGGGCCTGTTTGGTTACATGAATCTAGAGATTTCAAATCTCTGGATTCATGAATCTGAGAATTATACCCGTTTGGTTGTAAAAATCTCTAGATTCATGAAATCTAGAGATTCACCTTTTTACACTAAAAACGTGAATCTATAGATTTATGGGTAAGGGGTGAAATCCAGAGATTTCAAAAAAGCTATACATTTGCACATTCATAAAAATCACGTTGATCAAAAAGTTTTTTAGGATGAATCCACAAATTTCATTCCACAACCAAACATCTAATTTTATAAATTATAATTCCATAGATTTGAAATCTATAGATTTGAAATCTCTAGATATTTGAAATCTCCAAACTCATGTAACCAAACAGGCCCATAAGAGTATGAAGAAAATTAATATGATCAAAAGCTAAAATCAAGAAGAAGATATCATTCAGCATATGAGAAATCTTTTAAGGGAGGTCTTTTCTTCTCTTGTTAATCAACTGAATAATTGCTTCATTATCACTTTCAATTATGAGTCTTCTAATATTATAAGATATGCATGTTGAATTTCTTTCCTTATAGCTTCTGCCTCCATCTGCAAAATTGTAGTAGTTTCAGTTTCACCATTAACATAGAAAGTAAAGAGACAATGCCTCAATTGATCTCTAGCCACTCTACCATAACCTGTTTGATGTTCCCTTTGCTTATGGATGCTCCATCAACATTGATCTTAATGAAGGAAATGTGAGGGGAAACCACTTGATGTCCATCTTTCTATCTTTAGATGGTTGTTGAATATTATAATGCCAAACCGTATTTGAGACTTCTGAACCCATGTGAACCGTATGGACCAGAGTCAATCGGGTTTGGCCTAGTCGCCCGCTAGATCCTAGTACTTCTTGGAATATGTTATCCGGAATTGGTTACTTGGCGACCAATTCCTTGGCGACAGTCACATTCTGGGCTTACCACAACATTCTCGGAGCTTGGTTTCCGGAATTAGCCACTTGGCGATAGTTACATTCCGGAGCTACTAATTATTAGACTTATCAGTCATCAATTGTCAACATGATCTTCAGCAGATACAAAGCCCTCCATTTACAAGTATGCATGCCAAAGCACTAAATGCATTGTACCTGTGCAACGATGCTTATTAGAAGACATGCCAACCTGCCCAAACCCCTTAGGGTATTGCTTCCAATCGATTTGTTAAGAGTTCAAGATAAGATGTCACATCTGGTGTCAGCTTTTGCAGAGACCTATTCAGATCTTTTAAAGCACGCCCACAAGTTGCCTTCGCTTTGGTCCCTTTGATGAGATTCATTAGGATCGGATTTGGCCATCCTACAACTAGCATTCATCGTCTCCAACTATAAAACAAGTTACTTAGACCCATGTTTGGTAAGTCAACCAAAGCCAAGATAAGCCAGAATTAACTCCTGCACCTACCCAAGAGCTTCATCTCTTTAGACATTTATTCCTCCCTGAAATCAAAATTCATCAAAATCCAAATTTAATATTGACCAATACATTATTAATGACCATAGCACGCTTAAAAGAGCATTAAATGATGCAAGGAAAATGGAACAATAAACGAGAAGAAGAAATGGTGGCAAAGTAAAGAGAGAGTTAAAGGCCTACCTCGAAGATGAAGAGGATATGACTTATCTCATCAGAGATTCTTCAGATCTTTGTCATTTGACAATCTTTGCATTCAGCATGAGGATCACAGTTTCTGATATTTAGAGCATTAAGAGAGAAAAAACACACTTGAAAAACACAAAGTAAACCATATACTGATATTAAAGAAAACCAGCAACAGATCTACTGCTCCAAAATCAAAACTAGGGTTTCTCTCTTGGAAGAAAAAAACTCACCTCTTTTTGAAAAAATTTTAAACACCCATTACCAGTTCTTTTGATCTTCAAAAAACCATAACATCACCAAAACTGTTGTCAAAAAATATTATCATGCAAACGCCTTACAAATGGTTGAAACTGGCCAGCACCTTAATTTGTGGGGCCTCTAACTGATTGACAATGTGGCTTAGATGTTGAAATGCATTCCAGTCAAGCCTGAAAGTGCTTCTATTCTTAGACAGCATTTGAGTGTATGCTATGGTTGCTTTTCTATTTTGGTTGGTCATATATAAATGACAAATGTCTCTTTATTATACCATAAAAGGGAATTTATCTTCATTTACTATCCCCCACTATCAAATTCAAACCATTAAATGCCAAACATCTTTCTTTCTTTGTTTTTTTTAATTGATTTCCTTTGATTCTGCACTCTCATGTCAACTAGGCAACTAATAACTTCAACTTAAAACTATCCATCAACTACTCCATCATGTAACTTTTCTCACAATAGGTTTGCCTACCTATTCCCTATTGCTTTGATTAGGGTTGTTTTAGTTTTTTTTATTCAAATCTATCTTATTGATTGAAAATTTTTCGATTTACTTTAAACTTGAAAGTGCATCTCCGCATAATCATTCGCATCACTTATATTTGCTTGGATTAGAATTGTTGTATCCAAATTTAGCTTATTGATTGAAAATTATCCGATTTACTTTAACCTTGGAAGTTTATTGATTTGATCTCAACATAACTTTGCATCGAACTATGTAAAACTATCATAATTTAAATTTTTTTATTATAAATAACACATAAATTTATTGTAATGAATTATCCAAATTCATTTATTTGAATTTATATATCAAAGAACATAAGTTTAAAGTTTTAGGGATAAGCTGAAATGGTAATAAACTAAAGAAGTCTGTGTGGAATGGAATGTGGCCCAAATCCTTAAAAGAAACAGAAACTTTCATTCTTTCATTTTGATAGGAAAGACATTATGGGTGGAGTAAATAAAAAAGTTATCTGGCAGAACATGGTTGGCCCCCATGTTCCCTTCTTTTCTTTTCTTTTCTTTTACTTTCTAATGGATTCCCACGTAATCACAAGCCATACACCTCACAATGTGCAATCTGGTGATCTTTTCCATCACTTCCCACCACCACAGCACCACACGGTCCACACCACTACAGCTTTGCAATCGTTTGGAAACATGGAAAGTACTTGAAAGAAGACCATGCACGCACAATGAACTCATAAAGTAAAAATCACTAAAGGCAGAAAGAAAAGGTTGATCATATAAGCTTTCATTGCTCTCTTAACAAGGAAGAAATTAAAAAAAACATGTATATTTTTGTTATCATTTGTCCGTCCATAGATTAAGGGATGGGTTGGGAGCACAGACCCAGGAAGGCAAGGAGGGACGGAGATTTGAATCCAAGACTTATTTGATCTTATTGCCTCTACGAAAAAGAGATTCACCACTCTGTTAGAAGCACATTCACTTTAATTCAATTAGAAAGAGTGACAATATCGGTGAGGGAATTCTTCTTTGTGAGATGTCCAATGACCTAATTTTGAGCTCATGCACCATGTTATAACCGCTGGATTCACATTTAGATCTATCTATCCAATTCGATGGTCGAAATTCCTTGAAGTGTTGGGTACTGGGTAACGTAGATCTCTGTGTCTGGAGAGGGTGTCTATCCATGCGTCCAGCCACTAGATGCTCTAATCGTACTACCGATCATACGCACAGACAGACGCCCTGCCCAGACGCAGATGATCCGAACTTGTGCTTAAGTTACCACGTAGAGGAAACTGGTGGTCCTTGGCTGGAGGGGATCTTATTTTTGTAATAATAAACTGTAACCCAATCATCCAGACCAAAAGAATTTTATGCAAACTAAGTGGTCCAGTAATTTGAAAAGGTACTAATAAGATAACCTAATAAAAAGAATTTAGTCACCACTTCACCAGAAAACTCTTAATCTGCAGAAATGGAAAATGACAGGTGCAGGAACCTACATCACAGGAAAAGCAAAATAGTGACATCAATGAAAGAATTATTAGAACCCAGATGATATATGTAGTCAGGTCCACATTAAAGTTAAGAACTCCTCAAAGCAGGCAAAGGTCACCAACCAAATAAAACAATAATAACAAGATCAAACGCCTAAAATTTTGTTAATTTTGTTCAGAGTTTAATACCTTGACCATAAACATACAAACACCATTAAACAACATCACAGTCACGAATCATCACCACTACTATCCTTTTCAACAATACTGTACAAACATGGAATCACCTAATCTAATGTAATCTCATCTAACCTAATCTAGTTTGAATTCATACCATATCACACCATCACTCCTCTTCCCCCACCTTCCAAATGTGTTCACCTGTTCTTCATTATTGTTATCTTTTTTTCATCTTGTCAAACTAGATAACAATAATTAATCTTCAGGCAACACTGATTATGCTTCCTCCATTAGAATCAAGTTCGCCGGCGTTGAAGTTTGGCATGGACTGGAAAGCCGAGTGCCTCGACGATGACTGCTGCTGATCCGATGATGTGGAAAGCTTGAGAGATAGTGGAGAAGAATCTGTCGGAGAGTTCTGGTTCAGATTAAGATCCGCCATTCTTGACGAAGGAGGAACTGGTAACAGAGGTGTTGGGCGGACTAGTGATTTTGTTTTAGTAAGGTCAGCTTGTCCCAACGTCAGATTTCCCATCAGAAGAGTATCGTTATTGCTGCTGCTGCCATTACTACCAGTACTAAGCGTCATTGGATATGCCGGTACCGGGAAACCTATGTTGCAGTTCATCGGCGCCGGTGGTAAGTCTGCCTGAGTCGTGTTCTCCAGCGGAATTTGCTCTTCTTCGACCCCTGACCTCATGAACTATATATCCACCAAGAAAGAAGAAACGAGAATTAGGCTTTCGAGAAAGAAAAAAAAGGACCGAATTAGGTTTCGAAATTAAAAAAAAAAAAAGGGGGAATATGAATATGAGAATTACCGTATCGGGAGTCATGTCGAAGAGGCTAGATCGGCGGCGGCGGCGGTTAAGATTACTTCGGCGGAGAAAGTATTTCTGAGCGTGGCTGGCGACCTGCGTAGGTGTACGAGTCTTGACGAAATTTCGAGAGATACCTCTCCAATCTCCCTTTCCAACCTTGTGCAAACCTAAGAGGAAAAGCCTGTGTTCTTCTTCTGTCCATGGAACTCCTGCTAAGAATTAAATATGAATTTATATATTTAAAGGAAGGAGGAGTAAATAAAACAGTAAATCGATCTGGAAGTGAAATAAATCGAACCTCTCTTGCGCTCACGGTGGCCGGCGGAAGAGTGAACAACATCGTCGGAAACGTAACCAGAGGCGGCGAGATCGGCGTTAGGATCGTGAGGTTGCTCGTGCTCGTACTGTGAGAGATTGCTCATACTAACCACTTTACGCATGGAGTTGTTGTTGTTGTTGTTAGAGTTAGAGTTGGAGTTGTTGGAGCCTTCTGTGACTCGTACACCAAACAGCATGAAACCACCATCTTCACCACCACAGGCAGCGGCGGCAGCGGTCTCGGCGGCGCATGTGCGAGAGTTGTGGCCGTTGTTGCCGCACTGAGAGCAGCAACGCGACATCTTCACTTTCACTTTCGTTGCAGAGCCGAACCCAAAATAAAAGTCGTCTACCAAACGAACCTTGTCTCTGAGTTAGCTTTTTCGATATCTTCAAACCAAGAATCTCAGTCCGTACGAATACAAGGAGGAGGAGAGGAGAGGAGAGGAGAGAGATGCAGAGACGGGAAGGGTTGGGGTTGATGAGATGATATTTCTAAGAGGGAGGGAGGGGAGGTTTCGTGGTGGAGATGCTTGTGTTCGAGTACAAATTGTCGTACCATATTATCTTCTGAAAATGAATCGAGAGCGTTGAATATGGGATCAAGATCGGTAAGATCAGACCGTTCTTTTCCGCGGGTAGATGAAGAGAACGTGATACTCGACGGCAACTTATTAATTAATTTATTACCCGTGCGGTACGGTTTTGTTTGACTTGAAAAGGCCACGGAGCCGCCACGGCTACGAGTCTACGACTTGCGCTGAAGCGTGAAGAAGTGTGTGAAGGAAGGAAGGAAGGAAGAAAGGAAACCAACCATACCATTGTCTGGTCTGGTCTGGTCTGGTCGGGCCCAATCTGAGGTGTTTGTTTTATGGGTCCCATCTCTGCTGCCGCGGCTACAGCGAACTTCATATATGGTGGAGTGGACTTGGAAAGAACGAATAAAGGAAAGTCCACTTGTTCTGTCTGAGAATAGCCACGTGTTCTTTTTGCTTTTTCCTTCCAATTATTGATTGATCAGCTACTTGTACGGTCAGGATATGAGAAATTGCATGACGTGTGTACCAAATCTAAGGATGTAAATGGATTCGATAATCCAATGGAGGGTTGGTCATCCAATTCTCCGTTTTTTTTTTTTTTTTTTTTTTTTTTTTTTTTTGAAAAGATTAAACTTTATTCAAAGAATGAAAGGGCAAAACCGAAGAAGGAGTAGAAATGTGCCATACAGTCATGCTCATAGACGACTGGAGGTAGTCAACTATAAAGTTGACATCCCTCGAAATAAAACAGAACTTGCAAAAGGAAAATTTGGATTGTAAATGGAGAATATTAGTAATTCATGGTTGGATGACCGTAAAATTCATACTTCCTAGTAAAGAGGCCGTGGATAAACGAGATATGTTTGAATATTTTTTTTTATTTTTTAATAAATGAGAATAAGATTTCTTAAAATGATATAATAGTCTTTGCAATAATATAACTAACAATTCTAACAAAATAAGATCTACGTGTTTTTTAAACAAAAATTGGGATGTCAGTGCCCTAAAGCCTCTATTTTACAGCACCAGTGCAATTTGCTCTTAGGATTTTGTTACGAGGTGTCTAAGGTGCCTTTGTCAAGGGAAGTTGATAATTTTTGGGGCTTAGGATTTTCTATCTATTTTATTGTTAATATTTATCTATCTATTTAAGGGCATAGAAAATCCTCAGATGTATAATTTCTTTTTTTTCTTCCTCATAATCAAATATTATATAACTCGAGTATGGACACAACTCCCAAATGAGCCACATAGACCACATAAATTTAGAATTGTGTCCCGGTTCAACGTCATTAATGGTGTTGAACCGTTAAGCGTTGCCTCCGACCGTCAATCAAGATCTAAGTCAAGATTTCTAACTAGACTGAAATCGTGTGCTCACTTGCTGGAGGATCTTTTTTATATACCATGTAATATAAATCAAGCTCAAAAAGGAAAATGAAAAATTAGTGCTTGTGAATCTTGCGTTTGTGCCTCTCTTTTTTTTTTTTTTGAGACAGTAATATGTGGGAAAGTAAGAAACTTCTTTTATTTGAAAAATAATTCTTCAATTATAATTTTTGGTATGAATATTATGAGAATGTAAAACTTGTAAGTGTTTTTCTTTTTTGGTTTAAAGAAATAAAAACTTGTAAGGGTAGTAAGACATCAATTTAGTCAAGATTTAGATCCATTTGTATAGATTTTTCGATATTTCTCTTTACAAAAGAAAAGCCAAAAGTTTAGAGTTGATAGGAAAAGAAAAAAATAAAGGAACCCAAAAAGATATACGTGGGAAAAGAGAGGTTTAAATGATCTACCGTGTCAATCAGGTCATTCTGAAATATGCAAGATTTGTTCTCGATCAAAAGAAATTCGAGAAATCTAGTTGACCATAAAAGTAAATTCTATTCTGAAATGTACTAATGCTTATTTTCTGATAAACAAATATAGATTAGTATAGCATGCAATAGTGCGCCTACAGTTGAGATCAAAATCTCGACTGAGATGTCAATATTGATCATCTATTTCATAAGTGGGTGAAAGTGAGATGGACAGTCGAGATCGAAATCTTGTTAGAGATTTCAAAATCGATCGTTTGTTTCACAAGTGGGTGAAAGTGAGACGGACAATCGAGACTAAATTTCGGTAGAGATTTCGATCTCAACCATAGGCAAGCACAACACGCACAGCACTGTGCAAGATTGAAGTCAAACTAGTCTAAGAGCGCCTTTTGATAATTTATAGGATTTAGGATTTTATGTTTATCTTATTGTAAATGGATCTCTCATCTATTTGAGGACATAGAAAAGATGCAATATTTCTTTTTATTTTCTATGATGAAACCATTATATAACTCTGTTTTATCCCTCTATTGTATTTGATTTTAGACCTATCAGTTTTTGCAATGTGTCCTACAAGATTATTGCAAAAATCCTGACTAGGAGGTTAAAGGCATTATTATCAGGTCTCATGTCTCCTTGTCAAGGGGCTTTTGTGGCCCAAAGATAGATCACAGACAATATAATAGTGGTTCATGAAATATTCCATTACATGCATAATGCATGCAGCAAAAAATGTTTCATTGCTTTAAAATTGGACATTTCGAAAGCCTATGAAGAGGGTCGACAGAGAGGTCTTGATTAAGATTTTCCAATTCCTGGGTTTTGATGGGAAATGGTGCAAGCTTATCAATGAGCTAATTTCATCCCCCACCTTTTCTATCAAAATTAAGGGATCTCCCTACTCCTCATTTGCAGAGAGGAAGAGGTCTGAGGTAGGGATGCCCACTTAGCCCATATCTTTTCTTATTCATCATGGAAATACTGTCTCGACTACTTGATGAGTATAAATCACTGAAACTTCTAAGTGAAATCAAGGTAAGAAGGGGAGCGCCGAAAATATCACATTTGTTTTTTGCAGATGACACTTTCTTATTTTGCAAAGCAGAAGTTGACAAAGTCCTGGCTCTTAAAGTTACGTTGGAACTATTCATGGATCTGAGAGGACAGGAAATAAACTTTGAGAAAAGTGGGGTCTTTTTCAATCGAAATGTTGTGAGGGAAGAAAGGAGCCAAATACTTTCAATTTTGAGAGTATCCGAAATCAAGGAAGGAACAATGTATTTGGGGTCAAATGTGATGCAGGGAAAGGCAAAAACAAGGACACTGCAAATTGTGGTGGACCGAATGATGCAGAAAATGTCAATGTGGAAGGCGACCAATCTATCATATGCAAGAAGGGGGTGATAATGCAAGCCTCAATCCAATCAATGGCCCTATACCAGATGCAGTTTCTAAGATTTCCAAAAGCCACATGCAAGAAAATAGACGGCATCTGTCAAAAATTCTAGAATGGACGGCCCAATAAGAGTAACCAACTGAATCTGATAGCTTGGGGGAAATTGTGCCAACCAAAAAAATTGGGAGGGATGGGTTTCAAAAGAATGGAGGACTATAATACGGCTTTACTACTCAAACAAGGATGGCGAATACTCTCTAACCCAGATGCGATATGGGTTAAAGTTCTCAAGGCCAAAAACTTTAAGGACCACAGTTTCTTTGATCTAAAGGTAACAAGGAAAAAGGATCATGGGTCTAGAATAGTATTACAAGCATCATCCCTTTACTAGAACAATGGTGAGAAGGGTAGTCGACAACGGTAGAAGAACTTCATTTTGGTTTGAACCATGGGAACAAAACCAAGAGCACAACTTAGTAACGGAGCAGAATCTTACAAGATGACTTCCGAAGGCAACAATGGCAGAGGTGGCAAGTGATCTTTTAAACCATCAGGAAGACATGGAGCCGACATCTTTCCTGGCAATCAATCTTCCAATAAACCTCTCAAACCAAGAATATTCTTGGTCCACTACAGTCTCAACAAATGGGGAATTTTCGGTAAAGTGGGATTTCCGTGAAATGATGAAACAGCGGTTTACGACTCATGATCACCATCTCACAAAATGGTGGAAACTTCCAATCCATCCTAAATTTAAAGTATTTTTTTGGCGTGTTATAAATGCAGGTCTCCCGGTTCGAGCACACATAGCAAAATGGACACAAAGGCAAGATGAGTGTGCAATATGCGGGAAGGAAGAAGAAACAACGTGGCACATTTTCATCTCATGCGAATGGGGAAAACGAATCCACGCAGCTGGACCTTGGGACTATGGACGGAAAACTGAAGAGACACATCCTTAGGGCCTGTTTGGTTACATGAGTCTAAAGATTTCAAATATCTAGAGATTTCAAATCTATAGACTTCAAATCTATGGAGTCATAATTTATAAAATTAAGTGTTTGGTTGTGGAATGAAATCTGTGAATTCATCCTAAAAAACTATTTAATCGACATGATTTTTGTGAATGTGCAAACGTATAGCTTTTTTGAAATCTCTGGATTTCACCCATTACCCATAAATCTACATATTCACGTTTTTAGTGTAAAAAGGTGAATCTATAGAATTCATGAATCTAGAGATTTTTACAACCAAACGGGTATAATTCTCAGATTCATGAATCCAGAGATTTGAAATCTCTGGATTCATGTAACCAAACAGGCCCTTACTGAATTAGTGCCAAAAGATGTGTCTACTTTTAACCAATGACAAATTTAGATGGTTTATGTCAACTTTCATAATTTCTTGCTACTTTATTTGGAAAGAGAGAAATAATAAAGTATTTAATCTGAATATACCTAACCCGTTTATGGTGCTAGGGAATATCCAAAAATGGATAAAAGATTTAAAGCTGCAAAGAGAGAGAAAATATCAACTTTCCAATTCCTTTTAATAATGCAAATCATATCAATATAGGAGAAAATTGGTGTACAACAATGCCACACGCTAACAAAAATATTCTTCTATGTGCAGGGATTTTTAACAAACAGCTAGGAGCGGTTGGATGGAGCACTGGAACATGCAGAAATGGACATCTAAAGTCTGTCAATTTCGGAAGAGGAAACGGAAGCGGGATCTTGGAGAAATATGCTTAGGGGTTTGCAACAAGAGATCGAAAGTGCAGACAAAAGTGGTTTTAAAGTGGATAAAATATGGACAAACAATCCTGACATAGCAGATCTCCTACCATGGCCTTCAAGACAAAAATGGACTCTTCAAGAACTACCAATTCTATTAGAGTTGGCCACAGCGATAAAATGTCGGAATATAAACTTTTCATAAATCCAGTGCTCCAGATGTTTTTTGAAGGATATGCCAATGTGGTAGCCACCTTACAAGATAACTGTAAGAGAACAATTTACGGTATCTGTAACTGTTATCAGCCGTAATGTTTATGCAATTTCCTTTTTTCCTTTAAAAAAAAAAAAAAAACTCTGTTTTAAATACAATTTTCATATGAGCCATATAAATCTATCTAAGCGTGTTTCATTTCTATTTTGTGTTTTAGTTGTTCTGCTTTGCTAACATGAATCCAAATAAGCATTTCTAGCGAGCATCGGATATGCTAGGTGATCTGGGTTATACTTTCCATTCCACGTAGTACATATAAAGGATAGCAGTGGAAAAGAAAAATCCGTGGCTCTGAATCTTGCACATCTACTTATCTTATTTTTATATTGAGTTCTTCTTTATACAAGAATCCACAAAAAAAGTACAAAACTTTTTTATTTGAAAAATGTATCCTCCATTATAATTTTTTATATGAATACCACGTCCAATATGAAACTTATAATGGGTAATAAGAAATCATTTTTTTAAGACTCATATCTATTTTTATTAATTTCTCAATATATCTCCTTATAAAGTTTGTTATAACAACTCAAAAAGAAAAGCCAAAAGTTTAGAGTTGACAAAAAAAAAATCCAAAAAGATATTCAAAATCCACCATGTCAAGTAGGTGATGCAAAATTCATTAAATCGAAATAAATTCTATTCCGAAATAGACTAGTACTTTTATTCTGATAAATATGCATGGAAAAAGAGAAGCTTAAATGATTTATGGTGTCAATCAGGTTTTTTTTTCTGAGAAGTGCAAAATTTATTCAAATGAAATAAATTCTGTTTCGAAATATACTTATACTTCTTCTTGGATAAATAAATATATAATTATGAAATACATCCGAGTATTCCTTGAGGAGAAAAAAGTAGAGATACATGAATCTGGATTAGCGATTCTGACGAGAAGCACTTTTAGATGTTTACCGACCATAAATACAGGGCGGGGCCACGCTTTTATAGTTGAAAAGTATAAGAAGAGCACACCTGTAAAGAGAGATCCGGATTCGAGATACTCAGAGGCTCCACCATCACCTACACTTCATAACGGAAAAAATTATTATTCAATTAATTAAATTAATTAAAGAATTAAAAAGATATTTTATCAAAAAAAAAAAAAGAATGGTTAGGGGAGCAGAGTGAGTATGGACCGTTGGCTCCGAATATTCGGGAATGGTTTCAGAAACATCTTGTCATTGTGGTGACATATCTCACGTGCACTCTCTGTCTTTTTTTTTCTTTTTTTCTTTTTTTTTTTAATAATTTCTTTTTTTTTTTTTTTTTATAATTTTAGTTTTTTATGGATCAACCAAGGTGGTGGGTGGGGTCATGGGCCGGGGAAGGATAATGGGTCGTGATAATGGGGGCCCACTATCAGTCTATCCCACTCTCTATCAATAGTTGCATGTTTTTGTCTGTGTGACCATAGTGGTATTTTTTTAATAATTTTTAGTTTCCTTAATAGGTAATTAATTATATTTTAATCAGATATTTCAGTAATAGTTAATAATTAATAATATTATTATTTGAGATACTCATGTGTGTGGTGTTTGTTTTACACATGTGTTGTTCACTTTTCAATTTTTTTTACGGATCTCTTTTTCCTATGAGTTTTTCTTGTCTGCTGCTTTGTTTTCTTATGGATGGACTTTTGTTAGGGCATTTTTCTATCCATATCGATGGGAAGTTACATCATTGAATGAGACTTTGAGACGCGAAAGAATCCACTAAAAAAAAAACCCTTTTCCACTCAAATTTTAATTTCTATAATTTATATATAATCAGATTCACTTCACTTAATTAATCCCTTAATTTTTACTTTTAAGGGTTATAATTCTATTTTTTTCTTAGACCATTTAAGGTGCTGTTTGATTAGAAATAAAGTAGATCAGAATTTTTAATGGTTCCTTCTAAGCTGCACCATACCTACTCTAGTGATTTTTTTTAGAAATATGATTGTAAAACAAAAGAACTATTGGAAAAAAAAAATTTGAATGGCCAAAATACAAGGACAATGAATAAAGTAGCTGGCCGAGATAAAAATTCGTTTTATTTGGATGGTTTAAAATCATCTAACATGCATCAAATTTAGTGAAAGTAATATACATGTTGTAAGAATAAAAGAATTATTTTATCATTCGAGGTGGCATGATCACATAAGACTTTGAACTGAACTGACTAATACCAAGAATCGTCGTGTCCCATAAAAATTATAATTAAATAAATAGGTAAAATAATATAAAATTTATTTCCTTAAAACCAACAAAGTCTATGACTCTAATATTTCCACACTACCCAAATTGACAATCATTAGATTTCATCAAAAAGGAATACTTTGCTAAGTTCATAATTAAGGTATCTCTATTTCTTCATTAGAAAGAAAATTTAGAGGAGTAAAGGGGGGATGAAGATGAAGGTGGGTTGATGTGGTTTCTTTGCCTGCCAAGCTATCACTGGAAGTAGGTATGACCAAAGGTGTGATAACAATGGGACTGCTAAATGGTTCCTCATAAGCAAACACCATTGAAAGGTACATGATGGCATTTGAGTTCTGACTTCTCTAACACTATCTGTTGTTTTCCATTTCAAGCTTAACCCTTTCTCTTTCTCTTTCTCTTTTCCTTCTTGAATGCACTTGCCACCCACTTCAAATCCAGGTACACTTAACAAAGAAGGTGATGCAGAAAGGTCATAGAGTGACCTGGGAGGGTATGACTAGAAATATCAAATTTGTGTGGTTTTGGAAAGAGGGTTGCATTTGGAAATTTTGAAAACAATCTGTAATGATCACAGCCAGATTTGGAGAATAAATTTAAGGGTAAATGCTGCCAGGCTGTTGTATGTACCCTTGTGTCTTTTTCTTCCAAATAGGAAAGATAGGATCAGAATTCTTTATCTTCGATCTTTTCTAATGTCTTTATCACCACACATTCAATAGGAGAACTCATTTTTGAACAAAGATAAGGTGGATCCCCCGAATGTATGGTCGCCCTTCAAACCCGAAAAGGACACGACTCCATTAGTTTTCCAAACTGCATGCATAGAAAAGAATCTATGCAATATCATCTAATATCTTAAATTAAAACACATATGTGGAGTTCCCACTTTATCAGAGAACAGTAGGAGAATCCACACATGAACCCTTTTTCTTTTTGGGTTTGGGTTAGGGAAATTTCTCATCAAGAACCTTTAACCATTGGTTTTCATTTTCTGGTCCTGGAAAAGTGTAGAGAGAAGGAATCTGTGGCTATTCATTGATTGGTGTATGTTTGCATACCCATGTTATCAACAGTTTTTCCTTTGACAAAGGCTTCTCTTTGTGTTTCAAGTTTCAGGGTTCCTTTCTGAATATGACTGATTCTTCACCCATTTGGGTGGATTGGTCAAAAGTCTAAGACTGAACTGGTTCTTGATTCTGGAATTTTATTCCCTTAAACAAGATTAGTTTCTTTGTTACGTAAGTTGTTCAATTGGTAAGACCAACACCTCTTAATGAAGAAGTCGTAGATTCGCCTCTTGCTGATGGGACATGTAATATCTCCATCCCTATATATAAAAAAACTCCTTTATACCCAAAAAAAAAAAAACATTAATTGTTTCGTTAATACTTTAAAACCATGGGCTTGAGAGCAATCTCTTACCTTTTGAATACAAGTCTTCTTTCCCTGTTTGAGTTTGTTAGATGTAACCATCTAACCAATGGAATTCTGGGGAGGATCCTTGTTTGGATCCGATCAAAGTTGGAGAAGAAGAAATGATGTAGAGTTGATTTCGTCTTCCTCAACAGGTCTCTTTGTACCATTCATGAATGTTCTTGGGTTTGCTAATAAGGCTTTCAAAATGACCAAAAACCATAATTTCAAGGGTATTTGACAAAGGGGGCTCAGCACCCACTTTCCCAGTTTCCCTTTCCTCCCAGGTCTATGGCTAGTAATAATTAATTAGAATTGGGTTTGAGTTGTGTAGACAGATAGAAGTCAATCAATACTAAAAAACTACCATCAATGGATCAGATAATTGATTCAGCATCAAAATTGACAGTTCTTTAGTTTTCAGTCGATTAAAGACTTGTAGTGCTTCAGATTTCAACTCACATCTTTAATGCATAAACTGATATAAAATTACCAAGTACCAATCCCTGAAACTTTTACCACATGCACGCACATCATAGCATCTTGAAATGCTTTTCTTTCTGGGTCATTAGTGGAAGCCACATATTTACTTCTATATAAAGAGAAAATCCAGAGGGCACTTCTACTTTTTAAGATTGAGAAAAGGAGTAGATGTTCTATTTTAAGCAATTCAAAAAGAGGAATAGAAGTCAGAACAGAATTTTCCTTCAGCCAAGTGAATGGAAATCCATTCACCAAGGGGACAGATTCAGAGATGGTGGCTGAACATCCAGTGGGCGGCAGAGGAAAACTTTCCTAAAAGCTGACTGAGAAATTGAAAATACTCCTCTGCTGTTGTGGTCTTGGCAACCTATAAGCAATCTTTTAATATCTGAGACATGATCCACCCAGTGGTCACTGGTAGATATACTTCTTGATGCACCAAGTTCTGGAAAAGGGGTACTCATTCAGCCCAACAGATATTATCAACAAAAATAAAAATAAAAAAAAAAAAAGGCCAACAGAAAGCTAGTAAAAATCTAGGGCTAAGGATGTATCCTGAAGTAAGAAGAACCATCATAACACCTGCTGACATTTTCTCCACATCAAGGGTCTCTTAAGACTGGTCATCATTCTGACTATTGAATAGAAGATAAGGTTATTTATGTCAAACACAATGACAAATCTCTCGCGAGTAAATCTTTATTTCAACGGTCCAAACCTTCGTTTCGACGAAATGTCTATTCTAGTTGAACTGAAAATTGACAGGAGCAGGACTAATCAGTCAAGTTGCACACCGGAAAAGTGGAAAACTAATGTTCCCATTTAAGTGACCATGAAGGTAACCTGCTGCTAATCAACATTCAAGGAACATCCACTGGTTGAATGCTTGGGTTTCCAGCTTCCCCCTCATACACCCTCGGTGGTCCCCCTGAATGTGTGTTTGTGTGTGTGAACTCTGTGGAGATGTGTTGGGGAAGAGTTAAATAGCAGATTTAATTGAATTTGGGAATAAGGGGATTGAGAATAGAGGAACAGCTAAATACTTTATAGGCCAGCAGAAACATGGCAATAACAAATCAGATATAACCAAGCAAAACAGAGTAAGGGGTGATAATCCAACCAAATGTCAGTTTACACTGGAATCAGAACAGAATACAGGATAACCCTACTCAAAAGTAATTTGCAACTTCACCAAGGTTAATCACTCGTGTTGCTGAGGATTAAAAGGGGCAAGTGAAACCAATTCATGGCAACTTTATGTAGATGTTAGAAGTCCTCACACAATAGTTTGTAACTTTCACTATCATGTTCTTGCAAACTGAAGGGCTGTAAGGTGAATAGAGAGTAAAGCCATCGAATTTGTAGTTTGTATCAGCTCATTCGTGATGGATGCCTCATTCCATGTTTTCATGTTTTGACCAGTTTCACTTCTCTAGCCAAAATTTGAAACCTCACCGACAATTCAGACTACTAACCAGTTCTTAGGTCAGGAAATTAACAACCTAGTTTTAACTTTAACATGGCTTTTAGATTTCCCTTTGATGCTAATAAAAATAATCCAAAGTTGCAATTGGTGCATAAATTGAGGAACTAGGACCTTCTCATCAGACAAGAAAAACTAAAGAACCACCGAGAAATTGCCAAGTTAGAAGGCCTAAAACCCCACCAACTTCAAAGTTGGTACACAGTTCAAGGCTCCTGCATCTAGCAGGGCCTAGGGAAGGACATGCACAGCCTTTCCTGCTTCAAGAGAGACTGTTTCTAGTAATGGAACCGGTGACCAAGCATTCAGCACGTAAGCACTTGACAAACATGCCAAGCACAACCTTCTGGCAAAAAAATCCTGATAGCAGCATTCCAAAACACAGATAAATTTATGGAATGTGGGGATCATTCAAAAGATAAGTCACGTATACAATGCCCCATTTGCATTCCAAAGATCCCCATCACCTTGTTGATTGCTCCACCTAGCCCTCGCAGAGCACTGTACCAGGTTCCTTTGGGAACTACAGTGACTAACTTTCAGCCATCAATGAATTGTGCATTGTTTATAATGGGACCCATGGTATCCACAGGTAAAACTCTTTAATTTTTGACAGAAATACTTCAATGGAAAATTTTTAATATCTCAGAAAATGTTGACAAAAAAATTACTTACAAGTGTTGAGGAAAAGAACTGCTCTCCCCAGCTAGGAACAGAAAGTGAACCTTCGTTTTTTCCAACTTGGTGAATAACCTAGTGGCGCAATCCACTGTAGACCATCTAACTGAGCAAGGTGACCGAGTGCTGCAAGCACTTCAACTTTCACCAGGCAAACTGTCCAGCTCAGAGACATTTTAAACTTGAGATTCTCTCTCGTTCTCTTTACCTCCATCAACCACACAAAAAGTATGCCTCAGCCATGATTTAATATCTAGCAGCATTCTTCCTGGTGTCAAACTGATCCTGATACTCAGAGTTCTCCCAAGGGAGGTGACAACATCTCTGGAAATAAAACCAGTATGCTACTGTCAATATGTTAAACTGCACTTGTGATTAGATTCTTTCTTGTCTCACTGCCTGTTTCAGAGTCCACATTAATATGTTGGCCACTATTGACATCATTCATGGATATTCTCACACCAGGAAGAGGAAAACTTGAGTTATTAATGGAAACCAACTCAGTTTTGGACTCATCTGACAATGATTCAGAACCTGCTAGAATTCTTTTGAGCTGTGGTCTATGGCAGATTATTCGGCCCTTGTTCCACCCAGGGAAACAGAAGTGTGATGATACATTATCCTTAAGAAATGAATACGCAAACTTTGCAACAGGAATTTCCCGTGCCATGGAACTTGTCTCCATTACCCCACGCCTGGTAAACAGGAAAGCAGAACGATCAGCAAGGATATCCAGAAACCGCAGATATATTTAACTAAAAACAGTTTTTATCAGATGATACAGCCAACACTGCAATGGTGTACTTCTGACTTTCTCAGACAAATTCCCTGATGGCCCAAAAGGATGCATCATTGCATGGCTGTGAGCATCCAATCAGTTCAAGGCTGCATATATTTCATGGCTGTGATCATCCTGTGTGGTCAGAACTATGTACCTCTCATGGGCCACATCAGGTGTCCAGGAGACTGACACCTAAGAGAATCCAACAGGGAAAGAGACTTACGCAACTACAACTGCTGCCACATGAGGAAGATCTTCCCCATTTTTGAACATACAATGTACATTGTTGAGCCAAACAGCTATAGCTGTAAGAGCACCACCTATTGACATCCTGCAAAGAAAATGCAGTTCAATTTAAGATGAAATATTCGGGGGGTAAAACTTCCATTCATGGATTCACGATTATCTGATATAATACCTGTGGACATCTACAGACCACATGATCTTACTTTTCCGGAACAATTCAGGAAAAAAGCCCCGTTTTGTTGCTTCATTTAGCACTCTTGCAGCTCGTTCCTTCTGGCCGAGCCACCACAATGCTTCTAGAACAGCATTATAGAACCTCAAACCCAAGCCACAACCTTCAGAGTTTAATTTGTCAAAGGTGTACTCAACCATCTGCCAATTAGAGTCATCATCATAATCTCCCTTGATCATATGTCCTATTACTTGATGCATATTGGATACCCTATTAGTAGTCATCTCCTCCAGTAGCTCATGCACACCATCCCACCTGAAAGATTGTTCTAGTTTAGTAGGAACCCAAATAGTAAAAGTAAACCTGAAAGCAAACAAGAATACCAAGCCAAAATGGAGATTCACAGAGTATGGCCAACTGCTCATCGTATTTCAGGAAGTCACATGGAAAGTCTAACGAAAACCAAGAAGCAACTAGCACAGCAACTCTCATGTAGAACTACACAAAATGAGATGCTGCAATGAAGAGAACCTGCTTCAATGTAAATCATGCAGAACTTCCACCGAGATTGAACATATAAGAGATTACTAATGGTACTTTTCTATATGAAAATCTAAAAGCAAATCTTAACTATCCACTTTCACCTTGCATTGCAAGTGAGCAAAGACTTAATGACAGCTGCATAACAGGTGTTTTCTATCCGTCAACCAAAAGATGAAGTTGGTGCAAGGCATCATCTGAGCATATTTTCAATTATCTTTCCCAATTCCAGCTCTCAACCTTCCACTCTCCATCTCGTCTCCTCCATCCCTCTTTGTTCTGTTGTTCTAGGGTCTCCTAGATTGTTAAATGGTATCAAAGCATTCTAGGCTAGGTTCAAGGGTGCAGCACCCTTTGCTGCAAATTGCTAGAATCTAGACCCTAAATGTAAGTTTCCCTTCGAAAACTAGGGTTTAGTAGTTAACAAGATCGATTGGAGCATCTTATCATATGCTGGTTTCCACTTTCAAAACTGTTTGAATCCAGTAGTATATTCACATTGAAAGCTGCAGAATTGGGTTTTTCCTCCACAATATTGACTATCAACAACTTGTGATTCTTGACTCTAAATTGTCAACGATGTTTTCATCCTCCAGTAAATCAAGGAAGAATTGAAGTTTGTGTGCACTTCATCCAATTTATTCTACATACAGAATTGAAGTCTGATCAGGTGTACTCTTGCCTACAAATTACTTTTGGTCACAAAACCCTAGCTTTAGATGTGAATGTTATTTGTAAGTCCAAAAACCCAATTGGCATCTGATTCTTAAGTTCTCTTTGATTCCCAAAACCCTAAATGAGTTTTCTCCTCAAGGTCTGATTCTTGAGTTTTTCCATTTAGTTTGCGATTCCAAAAGCCTTATTGTGTTCTCTCCTGCAGGTTCTTCCATTGCAGTCTGATTCTTGAGTTTTTCATTTAATTGTGGTTCCTAAAACCCTAATGAGGCTCTCTCAAGACTCCCAAATCCTAATTTTTTGGTTACTCACAATCTCACATTTGACTTTCTACCTTGGGAATTTATTGTGGGCAATCCTAAACCACCAATTGACAATGCCCAATTTCAGTTCACTACTATCAAACTTTCAGGAGTTTCTAATTATCTCCAACAGGCCCAAGTTTAGGCCTATGTTTATGCTAAAGGGAAACTAAAATACATCATTAATGATCCTCCCATACATGATACTAAGGTTGCGTTTGGTTCCGCAATTCCCTGGAATCGGCTTCCAGGGAATCATGATTCCACACAAAAAAACCGTTTGGTTCCACGGTGATTCGGAATCCACATGATTCCATAGAATCGGGTAATTCTACTTTTTAGTGTAAAATTGTGATTCTATGGAAACCACCTCAATAGGTGGTTTCCAAATAGAATCACCCAAATATGGGCTTGATATAAAAGGGCGTAACTCCGTAGAAAATCACCTTCGATCAAATTGTGGAGTCCATCAACTGCTAAGAACACGAAAACCTGCTACTGCTGAGAAGGCGAACCACTGCTGCTGCTGAAGAATGCAACGAACACCACCGTCCCTACGAAGAAGGAACCCTATCTTCTCTGCAACTCGAGCGTGCAGATATCGGTTGGTGTTTTCTGCAGAACTCGACAAAAAACCCTTTTTGAAAGTTGGAACCCTAGCTTCTTTGCAAGTGTAGCATCTTGATATAGGTTGGTGTTTTTGGAAAGAAAAAAAAAACCATACGAAGAAGGAACCCTAGCTTCTCTACAACTCCAGCGTCTCGATTTTGCTTGGTTTTTTCAGGCTTCTGCATCTAGGTGTTGTTTGGAAACTTGATCGAAACGGGCAATGAGTCTCTGCAATTGTTTTTATTATGTTACATCCTGGTTTATCTATTCGTGGCTTGGTTTTCCCTATCTGTATTAGTTTTGTCTTGGGTTTTTTTTCTTCTCTACCATCGTTTTGTCTACCACATTAAAGTGGCAGTCCACAAGTAGGGTGTAGATTATAGATCCAACCACAATGTCTTCTTCAAATAAATTTAATCCTATCTAATCTATTTCTAGCTTCAGGTTAATCGACAACAAAATATTATAGATCACGGGTTAATCCTATCATTACAACAGTTTTTGGAAGACAATGAGTTAAAACCACCCTAATTCTTTACTAGAAGAGGAGGTCTAGATATGCCTAAATTTAAGTAACCACTCTTACCTAAAGATATGTACCACTTTCAAGCTTAATCTATCCACAAGGGGACATACAAAAGTAGAGTTTAAAAAAAGAAGAATAAGTATGGCATAGACTCTTTGAAATCTATCCACAATGGGACATATAGGATTTTCATGCCCCATTGACTCTTGAGGATCCTCTTAATCTATTCTTTCTTCAGCAATTGTTGGATATTACTAGCCATGAGACATGTATAAGAAAGAAACCACACCCTTTCCCCATAAAAAGCTCATAGGTAACAGAAATGAGATTATGCATTTAATCTATGCTCTGTAAGTCAGTTTTCTGAGATGAACAAAACCTGGACTAGATTCTGGGATAATGGAGATAAGGCTCAGCCTAAGGGGTGGACACTGAACTTCGGTTGGTGGGAAATGACAGGATATGGCATCTTTCTACTTCGCACCCATTGGTGGAAGTTGGTGGAGTACCACTGCTTACAAGAAGGGGATGAACTCCAAATGTGGTCCTTCAGACAATCAAGGGATGGAGGAGATGAGAAGAACCTTTCCTTTGCAATTAATGTTTTTTGCAGAAAAGGAAAGAAATGTATGAAAATAGACCTATGATTCTGTAGATTAAACTAGATGAAGAATTATGACTTTCCAATTTCTGATGGTGGTGTAAACAAAGTTTTTCTCTTCAAAATTTTTGCTACTGTTTCTTAACTATTCATTTGGTTAACAGATGTGGTAAAGTTCTGTTTGTTTTCCTTAACTTGAGCAGTTATGTGATGATTGATTTGTGAGTGAGCCTTGACTAAGGCTCTTTTTGGTATCAATTCTCATTGTCTATTATGACTATTTAAAAGAAATAAGTATAAGAATTCATTATTGGTCAAGAATGACAAATGGTTTGGTGACATTTGTCGACAATAAATTATGGAATGAAAAATAAGTTTGGTATCAAAATGAAAATTTTCTAGAAAATGAAAAATAAGTTTGACAATAACATGATTTCCCTTTGATTTTCCCTTCTCCAGTTCGATCTAGTCCTCTATTTCCCATTCCCTACATTATTGGATCTCCGTTCTCATGGCGATTTTTGTTCACTCAGCTATTGTTGCAAGGTTTTAAATTGGGAGAAATAGAACTGGGTTCATATGTTAAGCATCTGCAGATTCGATCTCTGCTGTCTGTGAGTCAAGAAATTGAAGAACACCCAACTTTGCCCAGTTGGGCAACTGATTTTGTTTCAGAGTGAAAATAGAAAACAGAGCTTCCAATACATTTTTTGTACGTAACACATAAGTATATCCACATCAAACACAAAACTAAAACCAAATTCAAAACCCAAATCAAGCTAACAAGGCTTCTAAGCACAGGGTCTAGAAGAATAACGGTTGATCAAGGCCAAGGAATTGCTGGTGAGTTTTTGGGCTGTGAAGCTTCAGGTAAACTGAATCTGTTCATTACCCAAACAGTTACAAAATAAGATCAACATCGATCAAGGAAACAGAGCTGAACCCAAAAATTCGAAAACCAAAAGAAGAGATTATCCAAAACGTGAATGACATAAATCAAGCCTATATAACCATGACCAGACAAAATCAAAAGAAAAGAAGGTAAGCCCAGATAGATATCATGCCACCAAAAATCTATAACTGCTCAACGATTTCTCCAACAAATGAGGAAGCATCAACGGGGAGCGACGTCCAAAGGAAAATTTGTGATAAATCCTTTCAAAACTCTGAAAAAAGAAAATAGAGAGAACCAGAAAAGAAATTCATCAATGCAGATCCACCTTCAGAGTTTGAGAAATTTTTTTGCAGGAATTGAGAGCTTCCTTCTGTTCAAATCTTTCGCCATTAAAGAAGCAATTGGGAGATGGAAATCCTTACAGGCCTTGCTGATCTTCTGTTGCTTGATAGAGGCCATCGTCGCGGTGCATATGGCACCGAGACCCGACGACCTGAAGCTATTGTTGAGGATCACCACGCCTTTTCGCCAGAAACACAGCTCGTCTTTGAGCTCGCTTACGAGCAGCGTCCATCAGATCATGGACTTTCCTCTCCGACCGTCTCGCCTCGTGCCACATCTCTGGTTTCCACCGCACTCCGGCGTACAAGATTTGGTGAGGATTGTTGCGATGAAACCTTGAATCCACAATGATTTCTCGTTTCGCTTTTCCCTTTGGTAAATCACTTGACTAGATAAATTTCTTATCAAAAACTGAATTGAGAGCTTCCCTGAGAGGGAAAGAGGGTTTGAGAAGCCGCCGTAGACTTGGGAAGAATTTTTCAGGAAGCTTGCGGTAGGGTTTGAGAAGTGCTGTTATAAAATAATGGGTTTTTACTGATATACCCATATCTTAATTTCAAATTTTCAAGTATACCCCCGCATAAATGAGGAGAATGATTTTTCACCCATAATCGATAATGGACTTTTAATCCATTGTGGATTTTGAAAGTTTTTCTATTATTTTAAATAAAAATAAAATGATAATGGATGCCAAACCATTTAAAACAATGAAAAAAATCTCATAATAGACAATGAGAATTGATACCAAAAAGAGCCTAAATGGTTAACTTGTCCTATTGCAACCTATTGGTTGTAGATTCAAAACCTGGAAAAATGTGTTTCATGTGAAGCAGGGGTATGGCTACAATAGCAGAAATCTTGTGCACTTAGTTTCATGTGAAGCAGGGTTATGTTAATTATGCTTGTATTAACAGGTACATTTTATTCTTATGTTCCAGTCATGTAGTTGAACCAGATTGTGTTTGAGTCTTTACATCAATTACTCTAAATGAAATTCTTTCCTTACCATGCATGGTGTGAAACCAACTTCTTTATCTATTGATTCCACTTCATTTCACTATTATGTCTTTTGTCTACAGAGGAACACCCTGTTGTCAAAATACCAAACCATTTGCAAGTCCCTGAGCTTTGGTAGCTTTGGCTCTGGTATTCTTAGTTCATTTTCTGGGTCATTTGCATCTAAACCCCCAAAAGGGTAACATGGAAGAGGCCCCCGTGGCTTTAGACACTTCATCAGTCCATAATTCAGAGGCCAAGTATGTCCTTTTAGTCATGTTACTTGTTGAATTTTTTTATGTATAGGTTCTTTATAGAGTTTAATGAAGATTTGTTCCTACAACAGAAATGCTAAGTACTATGGAGATGAATAGCAGATTATAACCATCTCAGATGGAAATATTGATCATGGAGCTGGAGCCAATATTGGGTTCGAGTCTCCTCCATCCTCACAACCTGAGGTGATGAGACAAGATATGCAGAAGCTGCACATGGACACCAGTATTCCTTTCCAACTTCTGTGCCTGCTTATACATTTGAAAACACCACACAGTCAAACACAACATCTTCTTTTTTTATTTTTCTGATGCTTCATTTGCATTCATTTATTATGTAATATGTTGGTAGGAGGTAGGCTTTGAAGTTTTGACACCCTGAGGCTTGAGGGTGCCCACCTATGTATCTGATGACAATGTGGTCTTCATATATTGATGACAGTCGATTATATCACAATGATTACAACATCTGTTATGTAATATCATATTAGATTGTAAGCATTAACTCTTCTCCAAGTTATTGTACAGTAAGTTCTCAAACAGTAGGTTAGTTGTCAGATCTTTGTGCTATTTGATTTGTATAAGGATAGCTTCAAACTAAATATATAGTGCATTTTTTTCCTACAGGACATATTTTAATTGTTTACCAAGTTAATATTACTGCAATAATTCAAAGTGTACAAGAAAAAGTATTCAAAAAACAAAAGGATGAAGGAAGAGAAAGAGATCAGTGTTGACACCCCTCTACCTATTAGTATTTTTAAGATTTAACCCAAAAGATAATTATCCCTTACCAGCTGGGTTCAGGAAGTAGCAGTGCTGGTGGGTAAGAGCTAGATTTAGAAAATGGGCTAAAGAGAAAGAAGAAAACAGAAAAGCGGGGCCAAATTTTTCTAAAACCAAGACCTTCGCCTGCAAGGATGTGAAAAATGGTGGCTTTTTGTAGTTAAGAGCAAAGACTATATTAATCAAATTAAATATTGATACAAAACCTCCCCAAGCAATAACATGCTATAACATTCTTTTTTTATCCGATGCTATGACAATAACAGCCAAACCAACTTAAAAGAGAATCAGAGACATGATAAATCTTTTGTATATATGGGATAATATTTTTGTTATTTTTAATAAATATAACGATTTTTTAAATGCTTCAGTAGAGGAATTTTATTTCATGTGGATTAGAACCTTGACCAAGCGTAAGATCACACCCATTTTGTTACAAGATCACACTTACCATCGGTACATACTAAGCATTTTTTTACACTTGAATTAACAAATATAAATTGTAGATTGCACCCTTTAAAAAGTTTTGCTCTGTTTCTCCTTTCTCTCAATCCCATATACTACCTGATTCTTTGCCGTTTCTCTTCTCCTCTATACCCTGATTCTCCTCTCTTTCCCTCTGTTTCTTCTCCTCTCGATCTCATCTCCTCCCTATTTCCCTACCATTGCTTCCATTTTCTTCCCTCTCCTCTCTACCATCTCCTCTGTCCGGAAAAAGGAAAGAAAAAAAAATTAGCCGTTTCAGGGTTTCGTATATGGACGTTGAAGATTTCTGTTTTCAGTGGTCTCTCTAGTTTTGGGGAAAGCATGAGGGCCATTGTTGCCGATCTCCCAAGTTCTATTCCATTCCTAGATATGGACTCATTTCCTTCCTCTTCTCTCCTTCTCTCTCCCCTTTCTGTTTCTAGTTTTCAGCTTCCTCGTCGAGGATTCTTGTCCTTAATGGCTCTTCTGGCATGGGGGAAGCCCTGAGGGCCATTATAGTTGTTTTCTTCGATCCAAGCTCATTCTCTGATCCAGATGTTTCTCCTCCCTTTGTTTCTCCTTATCTGGCCCTCTCTCCTTCCTGTATCATGGTTTCATTATGTTCGTCGAGGGTTCCAGCCTCTGATGGTCTCTCTTGCTTTGGGGGAAGCCATGAGGGCCATCATTGTTGAAATCTCCGAACTTCTCCAACCCTGATATTTTCTCTTCTTTTCGTCTTTCTTGTGTTGATTCCAGCCCTTTTCTCCTTTTGCGTCTCCTTCTCTTCCCTTCCTGTCTCTAAAATTCGTTCCAATTTGTCGCGGGTTTTGCCATTGATGGATTCTCTGGCTTTAGGGGAAAGCCATGAGGGCTCTCGATTTTGAACTCTCTAATTATTTTGGAGTCTAATCTATTCTTCGCTCTTTATCTCATTCTTGTGTTGCTACATTACCTTGCAAATGTGATGCTGCTGCATAGATCCAAGTGGAAAGTCTGGCTATGGATCTCTTGTGCAATGTAACAAATTTGCTATTGTTATTGCCCTTAAATTGTTGCTTGGCTCATTGTCTAGGCCTTGAGCCTCTTTGCTTGTGTATCTTTTGCTTTAAATGTTGCTAATTGCTTGGCCCATTGCCTCTTAGGTTGCTTGTTAGTTGAGGCTCTATTCTCACTCTCACTTGCTTGTTGCTTGTGCTATTGTATTTTCTTCTTTTGGTAATGAATTATTTAATCATCCAAAAAAAAAAGTTTTGCCATAAATAGATTCGTTAGGTGGATGGGTCATGGTTTCCCCCGAGGTTGCAGGCTGAACTCCTTGCACATCACTCTAGATTTTTAAGACCCAGAAAGCGATTTGAGACTATATATATATATATATAGATGGATATATTTTTAAGGTGTCAAAAAGTATAATTTACTAATCAAGTTAAATCCATTCATGGGGTAACCAAACAATTTTTCAAGTGATTTAGGTTGAAAATCCACCCACAGAATCAAGGTAATCAAACAATTTTTCAGATAGATTCACTTGTCATAATCAAGGTAACCAAACAGTTTTTTTTTTTACAAATATGATTCTACAGAACCTAATTCCACAAACTCATGATTCCCTAGAAACATGATTCTAAAGCCGATTCCAGGGAATTGCGGAACCAAACGCAACCTAAGGAATTCACTACTCTCACAGCTCATAATTAGTGGACACATGAGAATTATACAATCAAAATATGGCAATGGAACAATGTTGGGCATGCTATTGCTTCCAATGTGATGTTTCACCCCCACGCTAAGGATGTCTAGGGACTTTACAGTAGAATTATCAAGGAAGAAATATTTCTTGCATGTATGACCTCTATCTACATTGCAACAGATAGAAAAGTCCTTGAATTAATTGTTTGCACAATACAAATGTCTAATGGAAGACTAATCTCTTACTATCAGTCCAGACCAACTAAAACACAAAGATCTGAATTCTACGTTACCAAATTTCTAGCTCATTACATCCTGACTATCAATCTATGAAGAGTCAATTGTATCATGGGAAAGAAAATACCCTCTCTCAATCAAGTCTTTTCACGTCTTAATCGATCGGCTACTTCACCCACTACTTCTAAAGACAACCTAGCTTTTATTGCAATGTGATCAAGGCACAGGCTATCAAACTATTGACATGTCTTCTAGGCAATATCTCTATTGTGGCGAGCTGAATAAATGGATACATGTTTAGCCAGTAAGGAAAATTCTGCATTGTTTCCTACAGCTGCTACTTGGCTCATTGACAATTACTTCTCATCATGTGAGTAGTATGTCAAAGTCTATTTATCTTCCATTATCTAACACAATCTTCTTTAAATGTTATTCTGTTGATGGTCGCTTACTTAGATCACCAATCATGGCACTATTTCTTCCACAACTTCTGTTACACTTTTCCATGTCGTTCACATTCCTATATTACAACTGAATCTTTTATCTGTTAGTCAGCTTGCTAGATACCTTAATTGTTCTATGACACTTTATTTGTCTCATTGTATTTTTCAAGACCTTTAGACAAGGAAGGTAATTGGTGTAGGGCTTGAACACAATGATTTGAATTACCTGGGAGATTGGCCCCAAAAAAAAAAAAGAATTACCTGGGAGGCACTGTAAGTCTGTAACTATGAACGCAGGTACATCTACCACCAGAGTCTCACCCATGTAATGGCATCTCCACGTTGGTCACTCTTCCATACCCAAATTAAAATTGATGATTCCTGGTTCAGAGTCTACACCTTGTCTTGAGTGTGAAGCCTCTGATTTAGGCAAACACCATTTTGCCTCCTTTCCAGCTTGAAATGGACCTAATAATTCTTCTTGGTTTTCCTTAGTACATTTTAATATTTGGGTTTTTATGTGGGGTCATAATAGGTTAGGATATCCTTACTTTGTTTGCTCAGTGGATGATTTCTCCCAATCTTCTTGGGTCTATTTGTTAGAAGAGGGGTCTCAATTTCTTTTGTGTTTTAAGTAATTCCATCAAGAAATAAAATCTCAGTTTGGTGTTTTGTCAAATTCTTTTGTTCTAACAATGACCTTGAATATACCCCCAATGAAATTTCCACCTTTTGCCTCAAGAATGGTATGATTTGTCAAATTAGCTGTTCATGGTTCATACACCCCACAACAAAATGGACTGGCTGAACACAAAAACAGACACTAGAGGTTGCCAGGTCTATTATGACCCAAATGGATGTGCCACACTGGTGGTGTGTTGCTACGCTATCCTTACCGCTTGTGGTTAACAACAAGCCATAGCATGGTTTAAATAAATAAATAAGACCCATCTTCAATGTTCTACCCAGATAGCTTGTTGTTTTCATCTCCACTACCTTTCTTTGGTTTTGTGCACTTTGTCGATTAACTTCACCATGCTATCAGCATATTGTCTTGCCCACTTGGTTAAGTGTTTCTTGGGGCTACTTTTGCACCCAAAAAGGAAATAGATGTTTTGATCAAATAATTAATAAACGGAGATCTCTATTTGGGAAGGGTGTAATGTCTTAATACAACAGTTAAATAAATAAGCATTAGCAATGTAAAAATTAGAAAAGATATTTATCATAGTTACATTCCTCCACCAGTAAACCAAGCTATGTTATTCTTTTTCAAGTAAACTATTACATCTTGTCCTAACTTTGAGAAAGTGTCTGTCTACATAACTACTATTTTTTTCCAGAACAGCAATGAAATCAGTGTCGTAGTAGGTATGTATAATTCTCACCATCAATTATCCTGCAGACATTACATGCTACATACTACAGAATCCAGTGGTTAAAAGTAGATAGGGTATCACAGCTAACCAAATCTTATGATTACTCATTCCCCCTCGAAGATAATAGTCTATATTAGTAAAGTTCTCTGTGAGGCAATGCAGAGATCTCCTCCATGTAGATACATAAATGATCTATTTTTCTCGCTTTGATCATGCTTAGGAGTTAGGAGCACATTAAGGTATATCTATTACTACCCTGTTGCTGTTAGCAGTCCAATAAATGGGTGATCAGAGAAAACTATACCAGTGCGAAAACGTAGGGAACCTATCCATCCGAAGGGAAACTATGACAGAATATATAAGAGGATAAAAGATAGAACACTGACCTGTTACTCTTTCCATAGACTGATAGCAGAAAACAGTAACATATAATACTAGGCATGATTCCTGAAGCTTTAATTTCCTGGAACTGCTCCTCACTCTCATCAACAAGACCTGCTGAGCAGTACACACTTAAAACAGCCTCAAGGGTCTTTTCATCAGGATCACATCTTGCTTTCCCCATCTCAACATATATCTTAAGAGCTTCTTCAAACTGGCCTGCTCGTCCTAAAGCTTCAATCATACCATTAAAAGAATCCCTGTTCCGTCCAATACCTGCCTCTTCCATTTGCCAAAAGATGGCTTCAGATTCCTTATAAAGTCCACCACAGGCAAAAGCATGTACCAAAGAATTGTAGGTTTCAACAGTTGGTTTACTCCCTGTTTCATTCATTGTGTTAAATGCAACAAGAGCCTCCTCATACAATGCAGCCTGTCCATATGCTTCAACTACTCCAGTATAAACCTTAGAACTTGGCACCACCCCTTTCTTATTGAGATGAGATAAAATCAGTTTGGCATCTGTATGAAGACCACCCTTTCCGCAAGCAAATACCAGACCCTCGAACGTCTCCATATTTGGCTCAATATTCTCTTCCACCATATCATGGAACAAAGTGACAACCTCCTTGAAATAACCACCCTCACCAAACACCTTTATCAGGATATTGTAAGTAGCGGCATCGGGCTCTGTATTGCTCACCTTCATCTCAAGAAACAACTCCCGAACATCCTCATACCGCCCATGTCTTCCATAAAGATTCAGCAAAATACTGTAAGTCATGGCATTTGGCATACAGCCTGCAGCTTGAATCTGCCTAAACACACCAATGGCCTCTTTAATTGACCCCGATTGCCCGTAAGCCTCTAATAACACATTATAAGATGTGATATCAGGCAAATTGCCAGCAGATTCCATCTCCTTGAGAAGTTCAGACACCTTCTCAAGCTTGTCCAGCTTTCCAAATGTCTCAACAAGGTAAGTGTGGGTTGTGATATCTGGAACAATTCCAGCCTCATTCATGCTTCTATATACCATCTCTGCCTCATCCCCAAGCTCCCTACTGGCACAAGCAAAGAGAAGTGTGTTATAGGTTACAAGATCAGGTTGAATTCCCTCATGTCGCATCTCAGCAAACAAGCCTAAAAGCCCTTCCCAATCCAAACCCCCCTTGGCGCAAGAATGGATAACAGTATTATAAGTCAAAATACTGGGAGAAACTCTTTCTCTCTTCATTCGATCGAGAAGCTCAAGGCAAGTCTGGTACTGACCGTTTCGACCATAAGCGTTGATTAGAGCAGTAAAGGAGAAGACACTGCTGGCAACGCCGTGGCCGGGCATTTCTTCAAATATTTCAGCGCATTTATCAAGTAACCCCTCTCGACCTAAGACGCCAATCATGATTGTGTAAATATGTTCGTTGGGTTTACACCATATTTGGCGCTGCATATATTTGAAGAGGCGAAGCGAGCGTTGCCAATCCCCACGCTGCGCGAACTCTTTGAATACCAAAGCGAAGTCATTGAGAGAGAGTTTGTTCTTGAAGGCATCAAGACATCGAGCGATGCTGCCTCGAGGAGGCAAGCTGCTGAGTTTGTTAATTAGGGTTTCAACGTCGTAGCTGTACTTACCTTTCTCGACTGTAACAGATGGGTTCCCCAGAACCAGCTCTTTGGGCTTTGCTCTGATCCTTCCAACGCTGGAGAGGAATCCCTTGTCTCCGAAAAAATTTGTCCTCTTGGCAGGAAAATTGCCCCAGTGAAATCTGCTATATCTTTGTTCACTCTGTAACGATTTGTGTAGTGAAGAAGATAAAGCAGGGTTAGATATGAAAAGCGTGTGAATGAGACTCATTTCTACGTTTCCTGATTCGCATCAGTCTCAGTAACAAATCTGAACTCTCGCCAATTTTCAAGAGGATTCCCGTATGGAAACTATAACAAAGAAGAAAAACAGTAGAGCAAAACCACTCGGTCTTGTTTATCTACAGAGATACCAATAAGCCTTAGACGGAGCTCAAACGGCTCGAGCGCTTGCAGGTGATTCTTACAGTTTTGACGGCTTTGTGGATAACAAAATTTGTCGTTTTCTGTAAATGATTGAAAAACAAAGAGTGGAAATTCTGCTTATATGCGAGAATGAGTGTGTAATTGTTATTGTTCTTTATAGCCGTTAAGCGGTAAGAACCTCGATTTTAAAATTTAATAAAAAGGGTGGAAACCGGCGAAAAACCGAGTCACCGACTCACGCCTATCCTGATTAATGATCGGAAAACCGGCGCGATTTTCGACAACCTGACGTTTAGGCACTCGGAATTTTATTTTCTTTTTTGTTGCAGTAGCTGCAATCTACAGCAAAGCAGGGTGTATACGTAAATATAATTTTTTTTTTTACATTTAAGTATTTAATATTTTATAGATTTACAAAATAAAACCCATGACTCTAGCCAATCTCAAAACCCTGTTTCGCAAGCCCTCTTTGCAGATTAGCATATCTCTTTCGTTTGATCTGTTTATATATATTCTAGAGTTGTTTACGTGCCTGTGCCTTTTAGTAGTTGAGTCCTGCTCGAACTCTTGCTATTTGTTAATGAGCTCGACCCGTACTCTTCTAACCAAACCAAAGAATCCCTTGATCTCCTTTGCTCGGAAGTTCATTGCTAATAGATCTCTGATCGTTCTTGATAACTAATCTCCATTAAGTATCCGTTATGGTCGAACCACTCATTGATTATACCTATCCGGTTCATCGAATTGGATGTTGGTTGATCTGAATCATGGTCGGTCATATTTAGATATTTGATCCTTAATAGATACTTAGCTTGAAATTTCATCATAACCTTGGTTAAACCACTTGCAATTAGAGAGGGTTATTTGTAGACAATTAGAATTAAAGCGATTTGTTCAATGGTGGATTCAAATTCAAAAGACTTGACTAAAAAGAAAAATCTGAACTACTGCTAAGGCTTTTACTTAGAACTGATTGAAGCACTCCTGTGAGTCTATTTGCTTTAAATTTTAAATAAAAAAATTCTAACTTTATTGCAGATTTCTTACCAAAGTTTGCCCTCTTTTGTTGAGTTGTCGAAAGTTTGGCAAAAGATCAATCATTGGCTTATAAATTTATGTAATTTGAATGCCCACGTTTGTAAAAGCCCTAGTGCTCAATGGATTTGTTCCTATCCCTACCCACAACCCCCAACCCCCGGAAGAAAAAAAAATTTCAGCACCACCCTCTAGTTACCCTTAAAATTAATGCTCCCTCCTAGAATCCAAGATTATTAAATTTATCATTAAGATCCCATATAAGGTAAAAATATATTAACGACACCTTCAACTATTAGAACAATTATAGTCAACCGTTGATATAACCAAATTAAACCTTTTAAAATGACAAGACAAGAATACCCTTGAACACAAACTATGATTGTCTTGTGTTCATCTTCCTCAATTCATTAGGGATATCCGATATCTCCATACCGCTTTCATTGAATGTTGGTTTGATGTTATCTCTAGCCGCTTTCATTGAATGTTGGTTTGATGTTATCTCTAGGTTGAATAATGATCGTCAGCCCTAGGTGGGATGTCTTTCATTGTGTCGATTTGATGTTTCCAGGTTGAACAATGTATTGCTCATGCCCTAGCAAGGGAGGCTGTCGATTCGCGATAAAGATGGCCTCTTACTACTCCTTGGCTGCAATCTTCAGCCTCGGCCTTTGCCCAACCTTAGTTGCAACCACACAAGACTTTTTTTTTTTTTTTTTTTTTTTTGGTACTGGTGCTTTTTTAATACTGGAAATGAAATGTCACCGGATAGGTGCGAACCCAAGACCTCCCCATGGGAGTCTGGGCTTTTAACCGCTTTACTAACCCACCATTGACACAAGACTAATGTTTTGTTATGACTCTTTTTCATGAATTGCTCAAGTGCTGCACAATATTGCCGCAACACCTTGCAGCCTACGATCCAGATTGAGATTTGTCTCGGACACTAGTTTCACCTTATTTTGCATAAATAAAATTATTTGGGGTAAAATTTAACTACAAAATGAGTGGTCGAAATTTTGTCTTGACCACAAGTTTCAATTTAGACTATAGGTTGTACGGTGCTGTGCAATAATTGTGCAGCACCAAAGCTAAGTCCCTCATTTTTGTCTTCTCTTAGGAAGTGGTGGTAATATTAAAAATGAATAAATAAAAACTAACTGAGACTTATGGTGTAACAATAGATTCTAATTAATAAATTGAATAATTCAAGGGATAACTCAGTTGGTGGTGCTGATAATGTTTCAAAAATAAATACCCTTCTCAGATTGGGTTTGTTTGCCCAGGGATTCATCCAGACCAAACGGCTCACCCAAGTTCAACCGGTAAAGATCATCACGCAATTTGGTTTACTGAGTTTTTCTGGGACGGGGTTATGAGTTATGACTTATCATGATGTACACCACGGTCTGACTCGGTTGTCCACGTAAATGGAGACATGTAATGGCCACACAGGACATGTTCCATCCGTTTCCATTATCACAGATTCCCACGTGGCAAAATTTTTTATCTTAAACCCAACCGCAGTTTATCTATGGATCCGGGTCTGCTCCGACGTAACCAATTAAGTATAACTCATAAGTTATAAGTGTATAACCACCCCTGTATCGACTCGCGCGTTGTAGAAGTTAACGTTTCACGACTCTCACCGTTGACATCTGTTCCCGCCAGATTGCATCCCTCCCCACCAGTTTACCGCCAATTTGCTTAAAAGGTGGGGTGGGTTTTACTCCTAATAGAATCAGAGCCATTAATGAAATAGTTTCAATCCAACGGTCGCACAAATAGACACAGCAGTGCATATGAGTTAGTTATCCAAGACGACAACACAGTGACACACACCGCTCGGACCATATAACACATTGACGTGGCACACATACACCACTGTGATCTCGTCTCCAACATTTTGGTGGTCCCACCAGAAGGATGCCTATATTTGTCAGATTGCCCCTCAAATCATATCCCCATCCGACGGTTTGTTGACTAATGGAATCAGAACTTTGAAGTTCTTCTGAGTATGAATTAGTGTATACAATAGTTAGATATGCACCTTAATTCTAGACGTTTAAAGGGAATGTCAGCCACGTGTCGACGTATACATGACGGGATCCTTGTAGACGCTAAATGATGCATGTGTAACAGTCTTCTGCAACTGCAACATGACGCTTTTATAATGATTAAAACCGTTTCGCGTAACCCGTAACAAAAGATACACCGACGTTACACGCCAGTTGATGTATCGTCACAATCTTCACCGTCGATTTCCTGAAAACGAGAAGTCATTTCAAATTTGAAATTGGAATATGTACTTGGAGCCGTACTGTTCGTCGGATCCGATCCCTTCAGCCCCAGATCGGAACTCTGGAGCATTTTATCTTAGGTCTGTAATTTAGTAATTTAGGTGAAACAAGAGGGTAATCCGGTAATTAAGTCAGGACTTTCAGTTCATAACAGACAAGCTGCAAGCCTGCAAAGAAGGGGAGCGAACAACGACCTCCTTTCTTCTCTTCTAACCTGGTTTGAACTGAAAACGGCCATTAAAGGATGGAAGAAGTTGAAGTAAGAAGCTTAACTACGTGTTACTTTTTTCAATTACATCTCCTACTTCTTCCTCTCCATGCCACGGAATTTCATCTTTTTAATTTTTTAGTAATTTATTGGAACCGCTTTTTGATGTTATGTTCAATGTCAGTAGTGGATCGTTATCGAATTCATTCAGTAAACTACTTTTTGAGTTTTTTCTTCTTCAAGTTGTTGTTAACTTTCTTCTGCTCGGTATCATCTGTATTGATTTGAGTAGAAAATGGAGGCTTTGAAGAGAGTTTATGCTGATATAATCCTTAATACGGTGAAAGAGGCGGCGGCTCGTATTATGGTCTCGGAGCGCAAAACCCTCCGTTTCCAGCAAGATCTCTCTGCTGCAAAGGATGAGGCGCTTAATATGTTACTTCGTATGAAACAAATCATGGAATCCAGGGTAATTTTTTTTTTTTTTTTTTTCATTTGCAAGGTTGGTTGACTAGTTAATCGTAGTTTTGGTATGGAAATGATCATGGTTGTCCTTGCTTCTTTTCTTCACGCGTGTCTTAGTGTGCTTATTAGGTGATGTATGGATATCTGTGGATTTGATTCTCAGGATTGTTGCGAGATGTTACTTGATGGAATTGATTTATGATTGAGTTTTCAAAGTAGCATAGTTTGTTGTCCAGATCAATTACAAATATTTGGTTGTTTGTTCCTTCATTTAAGTGAGGCATTTGTCTGCTTCTGACTTGTGCTACTCCAATGTGTTTGCATTTTTCATCGAAATAGGAGTTGACATACTACTTTTGGGTTTTGGGTATACATTTCCATCAATGTATTATCCATTTGAGCAAACTGTTACCTGTTTTATTTCCGTGGAAGTGTATTATGAAGTTCTTGTTGAGATTTGGAATTAGGGTTCTCATCTGGGAAATTTGTTCCTTGGTTGTTGATGTAAAGGACTCAACACAAAGTGTTTAATCCTCTATCAGCTGGGCCAATATCTGTTTCTATTCAAGGTAAAAGTTGGCATTTTCTTGTTTATTTAGCTAGAAAAACTTGGATGGGTCTTTCTGGTTAAAGATGGACTGATGGAGCTTTATATGCCTCTTTTGTTCCTAGAACCATCATTGTCTTAATCAACATCTCTCTCCTGGTTGCTGTCCATACCTTTTCTTGTAACTCTTAAACTGTACCATATCATTGCTCCATATGGGTGCATCTGGCAGCCTTCTTGTAATATAGCACCTCTTCTGATTTCCCTTCTACTTATCACCTCAGGAAAATTCCTAAATAGTTAATTCATTATTTCAACTTCTCTGGTGTTCCTACTCATTCATCTCAGGTATTGCATAACTTAAATAAAACTGAGTTTGGTCTTTAGTTTCTAAATAATCGAAGTAACTTAAGACTATAAGTGTTATGCCATAAAGGAAGTACGCAAAATTAGAAGTTGTAAATTGACTAAGTTTTCAACTTGATGTCAGATCGTTGGGTGGGTAAATTCAGTGTGTTGGATGATGAATCAACTTGAAGATTCCAGTAGCTGATAGTGAATCATAAAATTTGGTTTTTCTTGTTTTTTTTTTGGAATCTTCAGCTACAGTATTCAGCTCTGATTTCGTCCTGAATATAATTATTTATTCGGGAATTCATAATTGTTGCCTGTTAGTTAGACAAAACCGTATGTTCCCAACATGTGTAATTGGTACTTAATATAGCTACCTCTGTGTGCCTATAGGTGTGTGCATGCATTTTGAAGCTAGGTTTGAATTCTTGTGTCAACTTCCCACCTCCACCAGGATGAGATTCTTGAGATCTTGAAGTGATGGGTTTATTTTTATATATATTTATTTATTTATTGGGATTTCAGATAGATGTTGTGGACTTTTGGTGGTCAAATGGGCATTGTTGGTTCTGAAACTTTAAGGGAAGCTTGTTTTAATATTTCTAAACATATTTAAACTTCCATTTTTAAGGATTATATACTTCATCTACCTATAATTACCTGCTTTACATTCTTTCAGATTGCTGAAGCAGAAAAAGCATCCCTGAGTCAACAGAGTAGGATTGAAGAGCTTGAGTTGCAGCTCCATGAAGCAGAGGAGATAGTAAGTGACCTGAGATCGGAGTTAAAAGGGATGCAAGATGAACTGGAGAGTTTGAAGAGTAACCCAGAGAAAGTTTTGAATGGACAAATGGCAATGGAGAATGTTACTTCTCTTGCAGAGGAATCACAGGAGGACAAGCCAAACAGTTCCAATGGTATTTTGTCCCCACCTCCTGATTCAGATTGCGGATGTTGTTCTTTATCAGAGAATGAGGCACATGTTGAGATCTCAGTTGATTCTCCCGTGGAGAATTGTTGTGCTGGAAACCCTGATTTAGCCTCCTTAATTATGCAAAGCAAAGAACCTGAGCTTTACAGGAATGGATGTACCCAGAGAATCCGTGCATTTGAAGGGAATCTTCTAGATGGAGTGAAGTTGCCTCTTCCTGGACATGAAGATGATCAGTGCCTCCACATAAAGAGTGATGAAATAGTTGAAGGAGGCTGTGCTGTAGTCTCTTCCAATAATGACAATATAGTGGTAGAAGAAAAGAATGTGGCTGAGTCAGAAGAAGTAATGCAGCATGATAGCAGCTGTGACAAAGGTCAAGCTAATAAATCCTTTCAAAGAATTTTTAATAAGAGAAGACGGACTAAATGCAAGGACCTCAACTACATGTCACTTGCTGATCCTTATGAACCAACATTTCCTGTAGTGGAGAAGAGTGTGGCTGAGTCTGAAGAAGTAATGCAACATGATAGCAGCTGTGACAAAGGTCAAGCTGGTAAATTCCTTCACAGATGTTCTAATAAAGGAAGACGGACTAGATACAGGAACCTAAAGTGCAGGCCACTTGCTGATTGCTGTGAACCATTGCTTCCTGTAGAAGAGAACAATGTGGCTGAGTCAGAAGTAGTAATGCAGCATTGTGATGGCTGTGACAATGGTCAAGCTGGTAAATCTGTACGCAGATTTTCTAATAAAAGGAGGCAAACTAGATGCAGGAACCTCAAGCAGCCTGCTGATTCTTGTGAACCAGCCGTCCTTTCTAATTCCAAGACTTCTGCTTACCGAATCACTGGCAATGTTGAGTGTGATAAAGATCCTTCAGGGGTAGCTGAGGATGAGGCCCAGAGAGAATCAGAATCCCATGTGGATAGTGAAGAAGCTGTCACTGAAGTTGTCAGTCCTCAAAATGTTACAAGAAATGACCCAGCATTAATGAATCAGTTAGTATTGACTAGGATGGAACCCAAAGCTGTGGAAAGTATAGAGGATACAGGTTCTGAACTGAACCCTGATCCTGTTCATGTACCATCAATTGATTCTAATGCCAAAGATACAAAACCATGTGAAACGATTACTGCTGCTCCTGCACAAGCTGCAAATGATAGGCTTCTCAAATACACCTTTCAGAGGAAGCGGAAGAAGGAGATCATGAGCAACCCAGATGAGAATGCTCTCCTTGAAAAGGAAAATTCTACCAAGAGGAAGACAGTGGAGATGCAAAATAGTGCAACAGAACCACAGAAGTCAAGCTTGGTAATTGAATCATCTCGAGATAGCAGGCGACTAGCGCAGGTTGCTCGTCAGGTGAACTTCCCTTTCCTTTAATGATTATTTTTAATGTGTGCTTGGAACTTAAATTTTCCACGTTTATTCTTAATTTTTGTCAATCACTTTATGGTCTTTAATAAAGATTAAGACTTTACTTGACTTATTGTGGCACCTGGACCAAGGGTCAAACTTCCATTATTTGCTTACATCAGTAAATCTGTGTAATTTCATCCAGCTCGGTTGCCATAACTATATGTTCTATCATTTTTTGTATTTTATCATATTGTATGTTGGTTTCCCTTTATGCTATGTATTGCTGAATGAATACTGCCTCTATTTTGTTCCTTACTGATTTCCAACCCCCCCCCCCCCCTTTTCCACTGTCTTGCAGCTCATTTCTTTGTCTGAGAAGAGGTGGTGGTAGTGGAGGGTCATTCCTTACATCTAATGGGAGAAACTAATAAGTTCTGAGGGAAAAAATTATCAAGAGAGATTTCTCGGTAAAGTTGGTTATTCACTTCTTGTAAGAGAGATTCAGGTTCCAGATATAAATATACATGCATTTTATCTACTAAGTTATGATAATCTTAATAATCGTCATCTTTGTTTGCCACTGAAAATATTATGCATCATGAAGCTGGTATGTTGTCTGTTCGCCCCTCTCTATACCCTCAGGTGGGTAATTTATTTGTCATCTGCAAACATAGGCTTTTTTTCAAGGTTGTTGTTTTTGGATGCTCTGATAATGCATGCTCCCATGTTCTGACTGGCTTGAGTCATGCTTTTTTAATTAGCCATAACAGTGACCTGTTACTTGTGCATGCAAACGTTTGCAGATAATCGTTCTTGTTGTGGTGAAGACCAATCTTAACCATGTGAAATGTTTCGAGGCCTAAACGCGCCTGGATGGCCCTTTTTTTTATGTCAGCCATAGCCAGGTTGGCATGAGTTTTGTTCAGAATTTTGAGTTCTTTGAAATGAATGGTTCTGCACCCTGAATTGTTTGGAGATCCTGTGTGTTTTCTTTTCTTTTTGGGGCGTTTTTGGGTACAGGGGCATTTCAGTCATTTTATACCTGAAGTAGGGGTTAAGGGCTTTCACCTATAACTATTTATAGCCAACTTAACACGGTTGAGAGGGGTAGAAAAATGGTTAGGTTTTAACATTGTTCATCTTCTTCCTCACAGTGAAACACATCTGCTCGGTCATGGCTGTTGCCTTCAGGTGAACCATGTAAATCTTGTTTCCTTTGTGTTTTTGCTCTGTTTTTCTGACAGTTCTTATGGTAGTAATTTGTAGACAATGATTTTTCCTGCTAAGAATGGAAAAAATAAAGAACAACCAGTGAATTTCAGTATTAACTTCAATTGAAGGTCATTTACTACACTCATGGATACCCTCAGTTCTTGTTTTTTCTATGATGAAAAACAGCATGAATGGATGGAATGTTTTCAAGTTTGCCCCATACCCCAATGTACAGGTAGCTACAGCCTGCAGCAGAGTACTGAAGACCACCATTGATTGGTTTCCATCTACGCACCATCAGAAATTGAGGTCTTGAGACCATTTAGATAACATTGGCTGTTTTTATTCTACAAGGTAATCAAATCAGGATTCAAACCTGGGCATTTTTGATGCTTTGACAGCCAGTATATCTTTGCTTAATTTCAGTGGGTGGTCGCCAGTACTCACTGCTGGGATTGAACTGCTAGCCATGTTTTCATATATTTTTATCTGTTTAGAAGACTGAACTGGCGAGATAATGCATGACAATGGCTGCATCAATGGTGTTACAAATGCTAATGGTGGATTAGTAGAGTGTGATTTGATGCCGTTCTGGTAAAGTGGTATGTACAAATGTAATATTGTACCATTGTCTAAACGTCAACTCTTTAGGATCAACTGATGAAATGGATGGAGATGGGAGTGACCCAGACCCACAAAATATAGCACACCTTATACATGCGAAAATCTGAGATTTTCTCAGTATTAAAACAGGACGAGACATACTTTCTATAGCAGATGCCCTTAGCATGGTAGCTGAACCTTACACTTTCTATCTTCAAGCCTAGATTGAAGAGAAGCAGGAACCACTGAACCTAATGTTAACTAAAGCCATTGACGTAAACTTCTATGTTAGAGTTTTGGTTCACTACTATCAACAACTGTACATAAAACCGTGATGTGGGCATTACATAAAATCCTTACCAAGCAAAGTTTTCTGGATTAATTTCATCCAGGAAAAAAAAAAGGGTTAAGAAAAGGAAAAATTTCTGTCCCACCCCTTTAGAGTTACATTGTGATTTTAATGCACGCCATTGAATTACACAATTTATCAATCAGATCCCCTATTACTAATGTAGTTGGTCTCAGTTAGGTTTATTTATTCATTTCTAATTTTATGTTTATATTTTAAGTTTAAAAACAGTACGAACCATATCTCTCAAACTTTGTAAAGATTTATGACTGGGAGAGAAATAAGTAGTAGATGGTAAAAAAAATATGAAAAAAATGAGTGGAGCATTAGGTTTTTTGCTCAAGGTTATTTTTGTCTTCTTGAAAAGTTTAATTTTTTTTAATATTAAATAAAAAATTGAATAGTTTAACCTTTTTGTATTTGGCATTAGGATGAAAAGTTTAAAGGCCCAAACTCCTAGGGGAGGTCTTGGGTTCGCACCCATTCGGCGGCTTTAATTATATATAAAAAAAAAAACTCCCTTGAGGATGTAATCGTGGTGCGCGCAAACTGGCCCGGATAAACCTCATATCTGAAAAAAAAGAAGTTTAACTTTGGTAGTCAACTCTTGACAAGGGGTGTTACTAACATATTTTCACCCTTCCGAAAAGAAGAAAAAAATCACCCCAAGTGGTCTTGTAGCTAAATTGGATCTCAGGGAGGCATTAATTATTATTTTTTTTGGGGGGGGGGGGGGGCGGAGTGGAAGGGTTTAGGTCTTTCCTCCCAATTGTCTATACAGTCATATGCCTACACTGACATGAGTGTGGAACCCACTCATACAAGAGTCCTGATTAGCTACCCGTCGAGGGAGCACTCTGTGCTCCCCGACGACTTTACCACCATAAATACAGGGGACCCAGAGGTTGGGTGATGGGAGCTTTTTTTTTATTTTTTACCTGTAGGTCCCACAGGATTTGTGGTGGTAAAGCCGTCGGGAGCACAAAGTGCTCTCGTGACGGGGTGGTGATCCGTTCCTCATAGAAGGCTTGTTTATGTCAAAATAGGACAAAGTGGATTTTACATTCATGTGAGTGTGAGTGTATGGTTATATGGGCTTGTTTATATTATCTTGTGAGTGTGACTGTGTGAGTGGCTATATGAGCATGTTGGGTTGTAAATCCCATGCTTTTACAAACAAGGAACGAACTGGCGAATCGGGCGAAACCAGCGAATATTCGCCAGAAAAAAATTTCTTTGTTATATATTATATATATAATACACACCCACATGTCAACGTCCATCTTTATGTAAAATTTTATTAACATTAAATAATATTAGTCTGACTTTTTTTCTCAACAAATCATTAATACAAAATTTGAAAAAACAACAAAAAGCACTTCAATGAGTCACATCATGTACCTACAAACTGCAAAACATCGATTGAAAATTTAAAAAAATAATAAAATATTGAACTTGTCAAATCAATATACTTATGTTTATGTTTTGCTTTTTTCGTTTTTTATAATCCTATGGTTTAACAACACGGAAATTAAAAAACACGAAAAATGGCGAGAAATACCGCTATTTCGCCGGATTGGCGAGATTTCGCCGTCGACAATACATTACAAATATTGTTTCTCCCCCTGGTATCGTTTCGCCCCGGTAAAACCAGGGAAATTAAGTTCCTTGCTTACAAATACGCATCCAAAAGTCACGACTTCAAGGTTTTTTTTTTAATTTCATTACATTTGGCATAGACTTACGACTTCAAAGGTACCTTTGCGCGGTGCGTATGAGAACGCTGGCGACGGAGACCAAACCATTGTTCCACGGTCCAGCGGCTGCCGTCTCGTGACGACTTTAACCGCCTTCAACGCTTGCACTCCTCGTAAGGAATTTTGGTTTATCTCAGTAATAGAGGAGAAACAATTCTTGGTTTCCTCTCCTTCAATCACTTTCGACTGCGGCGGTAGGGTTTTCCAGCTGAGCTCCTCCTCTCCTTTTTCAATATAATTCTCTGAGTCATTTTCATCAGTTTCAGGTGGCAATGGGGATTGCAGGTAAGATTGGAGACTTGGCATTCAAGGCCTTCGCGGCGTCGCTGGGTGTCGCCACCGTTTATCTCACTGCCACATTCTCCGTCAACGTCTACAGGGGACTAGCTTGGCACAAAGCTCAATCGGTAATTCTCCTCTTCCTCTATTCCAATCTTTTCCTTTTGTTATTTCTTCCTTCGTTCTCCAGTATCTCTAATCCTCCTATTGAAAGATGGTAGTACAATACTACAATGATTGATGCTGCATCGAGATGAATATTTTCCTTGAATTTTGAGACTCAAAAAACTAATTTGGAATCTCTAATTGCTCGATTGATTTTGTTTTTTTTTTTGGGTTTCCATAACTAACAAATTGTCTATTAGGGATTAACTATTATTTCCCCTTAAGTTCCTAGTACCTGTATGTTAAAGCCAACTAATAGCTAAAAACGAACCTAAGAATTGTAAATTGTGTATCTTGTAGGTGATATGACTGATATCATTGAAGTCAAAAGGCACAATAAGATAGAAAATGGAGAAGAGCTTCATTGCAAATGAAGAAACAAGTATGAGGCTACGAGCAGTGTAATTCTGATTTAGGAAGTTAAAACAACACCAAAGCATAATTGGATTCTGAGGTCAACCACTTAAACTACGTAGATAATACATAATAAATGAGATGGTCAAATGGGAACAAAACGCAGGTCGAGTTCTGATTGTGTGGTAATAAATCTCTGCTGATCTGGAGTTAAAGAAGCAAACCCATTGATATTAGTAGATTATAACTGTCAAATCAGGATAGCAGAATATTATAAGGGTCAATGGATTCTGATCACATGACATAGACCTCAGCAATATTAACCAACAGAAATAGTAGCTCGAATTTGTAATTAGATAAAACTGCTAAATTTGAAGTAGCAAAATTGGGAGGTAATAATTATCTCCAGAAACCTGATCTTCACTGAATTCTGTTTGAAAGCTTATTTCAACTAGCTGTTGACTGCCACAGAAGATGAAGATAATTGATAGTCGGATTTTGTTAATCAGATTAAGCTGAAAAAAAAAAGCTTTTATGCGAATCCTTGGACAGTATGGAATATGCATATAACTACGGATGACTTGCTTAATCATGTGAAGGATAAAAAAGAAGAAGAACAAGAGTAAGGTTAAGCATCATGGTGAGAACAACCAAAGACATTGATAAAATACAAGGGCCATCTCACATGAAAGAGATAAGCCAAAACTTTTGTCAATCAACATTTAGGTACCATGCTAGGTCAATCTTACAAACTAATATTGGAGTAGTTCAATCAAGCACCACTCCGCAGCAGGACTGAAGATAGGTTGCGGCAGCAGAACATGAAACACCTAATTGATTGGAAAATCACAGGATGTAAAGGTAGGAGGAGATGACAGAAGGATAGGGTAGGATTTCGGCCTTTGGTCCCTCACAGATGGCTCTTCACTGTTGAGCGGGAACTTTCTTCCAAAATTGAGTACAGCAGCATGCCCCTAAACTTTATTCATCAATTTTGCTCTCACTTAAATACAATTAGCTGCCTATTTATTGACTAGACTAACTTTCTAAATTATTAGCTGAAAAAAAAGGCACCTAATAGAAATAACAACTAGCTGGCATTGTGAACTGAACGGTAATAGAAACTACTAATGGCTTTAGCCTTGAACAACCAGAAATGGCAACTATAGAAACTATAAGACAGCAAAATGAAGGAATTATAAACTATTAAGTACCACCAGTTGAGTTGAACAGTAAAAGACTCCTTGCTCGGAATTTGAGCAGCCTTGTTGGATATTTGTGGAAGCCCAGCTGGGCTGTCTCAGTCTAACCTGATCTGGTTCAATAACTAGGTTTCATGGGGCTGTTGCCACTGTTCACATGAAGAGTGTTTGGGTGGTCTTTATCACTTGATGTGCATAACAAACTTATTTAGAAGTCTAAAAACAGACTTAAAAACTAACACAAAAAAAAGGCCTGAGAGATATTATATTGATGTAAGATGAACTGACTAGGACACTGAAATGACGTAGGGAGCTGACTGGACAGGACTGTAATATGAGAACTTACCAAGATCTCAATCATCTCTCTCTCTTCTGGGATTTTGAGATGACATGCCTTGCGAGTTAATAACTGATGTAGGGGAAACCCTAGAAACTAGGGGACCTACAAAGTGGACTACTAGACTCTTAGAATGAGACACCTATCCTTGACAGGTAGCAAAAGGAAAAAAAGGAATTGCAACACCTGAATTTTGATTAAGCATGCATATAAGACAGTTAAAGTAGAGAAAGAAACACAATAAGTCCTAACTAAAGAACACAACTAAACAAGAATCAATAGGGAAACAAGGGGATGGGGATATTGACACCATAACTCTAAATTGAATGCAAGAATATCAAGAAATCTAAAGAAAATAGTTTTGTCCTAGTCAAAATCAGGTTTCTAACAATGAATTTCAGCAATTAAAAATGCAAAGGAACCTGTGGAATTTTTGTTTTAAAGAAACAACTGTAAATGAAAAAAGATAAAATTAAAAAAAAATATATATAGTCAAAGAGATACTTAATAAAGTTACCTGCTGGTCCTGGCTGTAAAATAGGGGTTAGAAAACATCCAGGAATAGAAATAATAGAAAGAAAATGTTTCTAAGCAATGATGAAATCCAGGAATGGATAGTAGGGTAAGAATGGAAAACCACAGCAAGACTGCTGTACTAGAAGTGATAATAGAGAAGGAGAGAAAGAAATGAAGAAATAAAAAAAAAAGGTATGATAGACAACAACAACAATAACAACAATAAGCCTTGTCCCAACTAAATGGGGTCGGCTGCATGGATTATTGCCTTCTAATCAATTCTGTTTGAGGCCATGCTAGATACAAGGCCTAAGCTATGCATATCCTTTCTCACCACTTCTTTTAAGGTTATCTTAGGTCTATCCTTAGCTCTTCTAGTCCCTTCAATCTGGATTATATCACTTCTCCGTATAGAGGCGTTTATAGGTCTCCGTTGAACATGGCCTTGCCACCTCAAACGACTTTTTTGAAGCTTATCACCTATGGGAACAACTCCTAAACCAACTCTAATATGATCATTCCTTATCTTTCTTTCCTAGTGTTACCACTCATCCATCTTAACATCCTCATTTCTACTACATTGAGTTTATCTATATGATTCTTTTTAACAGCCCAACACTCTGCACTGTACATCATAGCTGGTAGAACAACGGTCCTATAAAATTTTCCTTTAAGCTTTAATAGAATACGCCGAACACATAAGACCCCTCACTTCTCCACTTCATCTACCCTATTTTGATTCTTTGGGAAACATCATCCTCTATATCACCTCTTTTATTTATGATTGAACTTAGATACCTAAAACAATCACTCTGAGGAATTTCCTTATCGTCAAGTATCATCACCTCATCATCTGCACGATCATGACTAAAGTTACAAACTAGATATTCTGTCTTCGTTCTACTTAGTTTAAAGTCTCTTGATTTCAAAGCTGCTCTCCATGATTCCAATTTGGTATTAATCCCCAGTTGAGTTTCATCAATCAACACAATATCATTAGCAAAAAGCATACACCAGGGACCTCATCTTAAATGTCTTTGGTTAATTCATCAATTACAAGTGCAAATAGAAATGGCTTAAAGTGATCCTTGATGTAGTCCAACTATAATTGGGAATTCATTACTTTGTTTCCCCACTGTTCTTACATTTGTCATCGAACTATCATACATATCTTTAACTATGTCTACATATTTACTTGCAACACTTCTTTTCTCTAGTACCTGCCAAATTAATGCTCTAGGAACTCTATCATAAGCTTTTTCTAGTTCTGACAGACAAAATAGCAGGGAAAGAGGAAGAAAGAAAAAGAAAGAAAAGAAAAGAAAAATGAGAGAAGAAGAATAGAAAGAATTGATAGAGAGAAAGAAGAAAAAAAGGAGAGAAGAAAGCAAAAATGCAAAAGAAAAGAAGCAAAGAGAAAGCTGATTCATGCAAGGGAGAAAGTAGAAGAGAAGAGGAAGAATCCACGCCAAGAAAGGGATTTGCGCAAGAGAGAGGGAAATCTTTTAATATCTTCATTCATTTATGCTACCAAAAACGATTCACATACAAGATATAAATAATAAAATTAGTCCCTCACAACCCTACACGCTGAATTCCCAAAATAACCCCAACTAAAGTAGAAAATATGACCCAAACTCAAACTAATTCAAAAATGGGCCAAAATACACTCTAGGCCCAGCCCACAAAGACTCAAACATAAAATTAAAAAAAATCAATAGCAAACTACTACCCAACCCACTAAGACTAAGGAAAATAACATGACAAACTGCCTATGAGCTGTGCTCCTCATCAAACCATAGGACCCTAGCAATCCGATAATCTCTGAACCCACATAGATACTGTCGTGGGATGATCTCTACGCTAGCGTCGCTGGTAAACTCGGAACTACCCACTGATGTCCTCATAAATATCTCAGGTATCTTCTTGAGATCTTAGTTTAGCTTGGAATCTCACTATAATTTTATGCTTTCCCACTGAAATCTGGTTTTGATTTCAACTGAAATAAAGTGCACCAACTGAGATAATGGCTGTAAAATCCTAATTGTTGGGGACAAGAATAAAAAACTGCAATACCTTTACCTAGATGCTATTACTTCTAGAACTATCTAAAATATGACTTCCTTTCTTATCTTAGGTAATACAAAACCACTCCCAGGTATCAGAAGTATGAGTGAGGATGATCTCTAGAATTTCAAGAAAAAAATTCCCAATGGTATTGAAATTAAATGAAGTCCTGACCAACCAAAATATAAAAATAAAAGGAAAAGAAAAAAAGAAGAAAAAAAGAAGAAAAAAAGTAGAAAAAAAAGAAGAAAAGAAGGTCCATTTAATGGGAAAGAAATGGATTTCAATAAAACTGTAGAGACCGTTGCGGTCAATCCTTTACTGCCTAGGGTGGAATTCAATACCTTGTTGTCTTTGATTGAATTGATACCCTTCTGTCTAGATGCTACTTTTTCGTCGTTATTTATTGCTCCCGGAGGGATATTTAGATCTAGCTAGTGTTGGTTCAAGATGAGGCTAGTCCAATGGAAAGTGGGTGCGCTAAGAATATGGATGACTGCATACGCAAGCTAATATTCCTCCATGGACTAGTCCCGATGCTTGAGTTCTGAGATCTCAATGGTGGATTTGAAAGGGCACATAGATGCTGTTCTTGTCAAGTTACATTTTGATAAAGAGAAAACCAGTAGGTTGGGGTTGATTGCAAGAAAAGAGAAACCATGTCCAAAAAACCTTAATCTGAAAAAGAAACCAATTAATTTGGGGAAGGTACAAAGTGATGGGAGAAACCGTGTTCCTGAAAGTCTGAAACCCTCATTCAAGCAACTGCACTCTCTGTCTCTTGTTTCTCTCTTGCTGGGTGAAAGTTTTCTTCTCTCTTTTTTTCATTTCATAAAACTAATCATGTTCTGTAGGTATTATCCCTTTCTAGCATAAATTTATGTCTTTAAAAGAACAGGTTGGGTTGTTGAAACTCTCAATTGGGAAAAGGGGAGTTGAAGAGGATCCTTATCTGGGAGTTGGGTCTTGTGCATTGAGAATCTTTGGAGACCGATCAGTCATTGAACGAGGTGGCATGCTTTTCAACCAGTAACTGGCTTGTCCAGTCTAGTGTAACTTAGGGTTCTTTATTTTTCTTTTTCTTTTTTAATTCTCAGACTGTATGAGTATATTCTTACTATTGCCTTATATCCATTCCTAGAATATGGTGCCCTTGTGGCAATCTATTTGATTGTATCGAAAGGTCCGATGAATTGGGATTTCCCTATTGGGCCAGTTCCATTGTCATTCTTTTTCAGTGGTTTTTGTTGGTAGTTGGGGTTGAAGCGATTTTTAATCCATTTTCATGGTATGGTGTTCATCCTACTAATATTGCTGCTGCCAGAGGGCTCTCTGACTTGAAATGGCTTTTTTTCTTCTTCTTATTTTGCAGAAAATGGAGAAGGAAGGATCTCAAGATGAAAAACAATAAGGAATTCCATGATGTAGCATCAAGTCATCTGTTATATTTGTTTTTACATCTCATGATGTGTCAAGATATCTGCTACTATTAATTTGTTCGTTTTCTGATACTATGAGATAAGCTGAAGAGGCATGACTAGCAGAATATTTTAATTCAGATCTTGAAAGATCTCTGAAATCTGAGATCTATCTTTCGAAGACAATTCTGTCTTCATTTTGCTTTTAAAATTGATTTGCAGTATTTCAGATTTAATGAGATAATTGATGCTCTTGAAGTTTTGCTATGGTTCGATAGAGGAGTATTTGTCTTCTCCGCTGTCGCAAGACTTTCACAGCTTCTTTACATGGGAACAAGGAAATTTACACAATCACAACACGCCATTAACTGAAAAAATAGGAGAAGTAAAAAAATGAATCAATAAAATTTTAGTATGGGAAAACTGCTTGTGTCATGTTACAAATTACAGTAATGTAAAACCCTACAGATCTCTATGGCTTCTCTGACTGGATTCCGTGTGAGGCAATACAAGAAACAGGATCAAAAGGTGAAAAGAATGAATGAAAAAAAATGGGTGTAATTGTACAAGTGATTCATTGTGCATAAGGCCAACAAAGAGTGTGTTTATCAATGAATGGAGCTCCCCCAGGGCAAAACCCCATTTTCAGGATCAGCCAGGTTAGCCATTACGAAATCCCTGAGCCCTGTATCCCATACCTCACAGAACTGAAGTGGCCAATTGGGTGGCTCAATGGCCTCAGTTCCAAGCCCAGGTGCTCTGTCCTTGGACCCTTCATTCTGGTTCTCGTGCCAGTCAGCAACATAGGTAGCAACTCTTCTATGGAACTTGGCCCTGAAAACTTCCCACACCTGGTATTTGTAGTGGTTTAGGATAGCTGTGCTCTGTGGCAGGTTGAGGTATGTATACCCTGCCTTCAGCTTGAAATGGTGAATCACATTGAGTAGTGTATCATCAAGAGCATTGGGGCGTATAATGGATTTATGCCTCTCTGGGCTCTGAAGCCGGCAGGTATAGCCAACCGTCATTCCCTGTGGAGGAGGTGTTCTTAGCCCTGAAGGTCCAAAGCTGTGGCAAGCTGTCCTGATCTCACCAATGGTTTCTGAGGAGGAGAAATTCGCGACGAGGGTTTTGAGGGAATCACGACCTGGGTATCCCAAGCTATTGCTCTGAACCCCTCTGTTGACAGAGGGAACAGGGAAGTAGAAGAACTCATCAACATCTATGAATCCCACCCAATTGCATTCAGCCTTCGCCCTGACTGTGCAGTGGGAGAAACCAGCTTCCTGGGTCTTGAGCCAAGGCCAAACATGCCTGCTAACATTGTAGTTCTCTTGATCGAGTTCGTCGACCACTTGCTTGATGTTGTCGTCGCTGTTGTTGTCGTAGATGAACCAGCGCTCAACCCCAAGCCAAGCATGGTAGGTGATCCATTCCCGTAAGGAGGCAGCTTGGTTCCATACCATGGTGCAGACACACATCTCAAATTTCTTCTTCTCCGAGGTGGTAGTGGTGGTGAAGTCAAAGATCTTGGCCACCGAAGGTAGGGGAGTGTAACGGGGAGGAGTCCTCACTCGCCCAGATGTTCCCAATGAAGCTGCAGCAATGGTGACTCTGATTCCATTAGCTCTAGAGGGATTGTTTCGAATACAAGCAGGAAGAGAGCACCGAACAACTTCCTGTGCTGCAGTAAGGGCGTGTGTGGTGAAAACGAATTGGGGTTTTCTCTGCCAATTTCCCCAGCCGAAGTGACAGAGGAATTGCGTTGGATCCGAGGCTCTATCAGGCCGAAGATTCAATCCTTTGACGAATGCCAAAGCCGTGTCTCCATCCAGAGCTGCACCGTAGACCAGCAGTGCCTCCCATGAATGAATTGAATGATGACTTCCATTCCCTAATGACCCAACTCGCAACTCGTTTCCTCTGCTGCGGTGAAGTTCCCTAATTCCTCTCCTCTGGAGAAGAACCCTAGTGGAGTGATTAGATGGAGGTGTGGGACAACGAACAATTAACCTGAAACTATCGAATTCGTCCGTGGACAGAGGAGGAACTGAGGTGATTTGGTGGTCTTCCTGACTTAACTCATTTGATTCAGTAGAATTGTCGGTGTTACTGGAGAAGAGCAGAGGTTGGTAGACACAATTCAATACCGTGTTCCAGTGCAGTAGAGGAAGACCCTTCATCGCCATCGTTCTCCTCTTGGACACAAGCAGCAAAACATGGTCATGGAACAAGACCCGATCTTCAACCATGAATGATAATGGTCCCCCATCATTCGGATCTGCAGAACGTAAGATGGAATTTCTGGTGGCCAATGCTGAAGAGGACAGCAGAGGCAAGCGAGAGACGATCAGAACAGGGCGAAAGGGAGATGGGCTAATGGTGGAAAAGCTGTCAAGGAAGACAAGGATAACGAAGCAGCAAAAGCAGAGGAAGAAAATGGAAATGAAACAATGGGAGGAGACTAAGGAGGGGAAAGGAAATCGTCTTGGAATGTGCTTTCTCTTGCGGCGATGTTGCTCAGAATCCATTTCCTGGCATATCTGCATTACTGGCCACACAGATTCAATCATCCAATACTGGTGGTGGTGGTGGTGCTGCTGCTGCTACCGCTACTGCTTCACTAAATCGATGTGTATTGAGTAGATCTCAGGGGTTGTAAGAGGAAGAAGAGAAAGCGAAAGTGCAAAAGCATTACTCTTTAATGGGGATTTGACGCGTAGATGGCTAGACGCGTAGTTTACAAGGAAGGTTGAAAGAGAATGAGAGAAGAAGAGACAGCATCCATCTCCAAGATTCCTTTTTTCCCTTTCTCTTTGCTGCTAAATCATTTCTGACATGCTTTGGTAAAGACACCAATGCCGTTTTCCAGCTACCCAATTGAGAATTCAACCATGGCATCTGCAATAATGTCCCATAGCTTTCCATCCTTTTTCAATAAAGAACTACTTTGTTTCTTTTTGATAAGAAGAACTACTGTATTTGTTTGACCACATTACATTTTCTGGGTTGTTGTGGATTAAGTTTCTGGGAATCAACCTGAGTAAATTGTTTCTTGGTGAAGACTCACACATTCACTTCCATACGTAAGCAACGCGGTGCATTGACAGCTCTGAAGCAGAAGTTGTGGGTGGTGATGGTGATGGTGATGGTGCTACAAACATGTAATAAACCCATGGCGATTTGATGTTCTGGTCATTCATGAATGTAACAGCACAGAGCATGGGTTGAATTTTTTTTCTTCTATTGTTTAGATGAAACCCCATGTCCCCACTTTGCATCCTCGTTCCATCTTTGTTAGTTTAAGGAAATGCCAGAGAAGCTTCAAGCTTTGTTGATTGGCAGCATGTGAAGGAGCTGTGTTGTATTGCTTAGAAAAATACCATTTGGTACGATTTCTTCACTCGGCTGTGGTGGAGATTGCCAGAGCAAGGGCCCACAAGAGCCATCCAGCAGCCAACTCTCAACCAGTGCCCTATGTTCTTTATGAATTTTTAATTATAAAAACTATAATATTTTCAAATTGGCCTAATCAGTTTGGTTCATCAATCAAATTAAACTGTGAATAATCTAATGGTTGAAAATTCATAGAGGACACAGTGCTCATTGAGCATTGGTGGAGAAAGAAATAGAGAGAAAGTTCCTACGGAAAAAAAACTTATTTACAATATTGTTGCTGCCCAGGATCGAACTGGAGACCTTCAGTGTGTAAGACTGACGTGATAACCACTACACCACAGCAACTTGGATGGCAAAGATACTGAAATATTAGTAATAGAATTCTGCATTACGTAAATTTATCCTGGTTCGATATGGTATCAAATATTATCAGTGATATCATTGTTGTAGTTGAGCCGTTCCTTATAAACCCAAGCCCAATAACCTTCTATTTTCGTAAGAAGCCTAATAACCTTCTATTTTCGTAAGAAGCCCAACAACCTTAGTGGCCTAATCTTATCAGGCCCATAATATCCTGAACCCAACCCATTTCATCATGTTTCATTCAAGAAAAAACATAGAGTTTTCACTTGGAGCCCACTTAAGTGAGAAATATTACTGGATTTCACTTTTTACCACTTCAAAAATCATTGAGCAAATTGCACTGACACCCCAAAATGAAAGTCTTAAAGCACTGACACCCCACTTTATGTTTAAAAAACACCTAAGTCCTATTCTGTTTGAATGGTTAGTCATATTTTTGCAAAGACTATTATACCCTTTACTTTCTTCAAGAAATCTATTGAATCCCACCGGAAGAACATCAGCATTACAGTCATGCACGCCAGTTCGAAACACATAACAGGCTTCTCGCCCATCATCCAATGCTTCGATTTCTTGTATGCTCTGATCATCATAAATTACATTCCTAGAGCCATGGAACATTACACGCAGAGTCGAGCCTGCCTGACCTCTGCCCTTCAAAGAAGAGGATGGATTTAGTTAGGGCATCTCTGTAGTTTTGTTTGGCAATGGGGCGATGGTGGTGATGGTTAAGGCAGTGTTTTTGGAAATGCATTGCAATGAGCAAGCCAAGTCAGAGGATGATGAGAAAGAGGGAAAAAGAGCAGGGCGAACAACAACCTCCTTGTAGTCGAGTAGAGATTGAGAACTCGCTATTATAATCCAAAACCGAGAAGCCTGCAACTCTCGCTCTCACTCTAGGGCTCTCTTTTATTATTACAATGCCTCCTCGGTCAAAGAAACCAACCTAAGAGAAAGCAGACAAGGAAGAGGAAGAAAGAGAAGAAAGAAGCAAGGTGGAAGAGGAAGAAACAGAAAAGAAAAAAGAGGGGGTGGCAAACCGATTGAGATTGAACGAAAGCAAACGGCAAGGGCAAAGAGAGGTGGGTGGAGGACGATTGCGGCGAGAGCAATATGCCATATAGGAGTGAGCAGCCGATGGTGACATCGCAAGGTTGCAAGCGCGGCGAAACAAACACACCACACCCAACAAGACCGGGAGATGAACACGAGAGGGAAGGCAGACGAAACGGGACGAGCGCGCCTCCAAAGAACAACCCGGCCGTAATGCCGAGGTTAATCATCCAACGATTAAGATGAAAGAATGCCGAGTAACAGACAGCAGAACAGAGAAAGAAACCAACATCGCCAAATCGATTGAGTAAGGTTATTTTGGAATTTAAAAATTTTAAAGTGGATTAACGGACAAAGAATGGACTAGTGTGTATTGAATGGGGTGCAATGCTTTTAAACATAAAGTGGGGTGTCGGTGTTAATGCTTCCATTTTGGGGTGCCTGTGCAATTTGCTCAAAATCATTAGTTACCCACTTCCGCAAGAGTCAAACCCATGGTCTCTCCACTAAAAAGTATAGATCTTACCACTATTAACCCTGCGTTGGCCCAATTCATTTACCTGAAGAAGTATTAGAAGTTCTTGGCATCATGGCCTGATAGGTCATTTAATTGCATTAATATTATATCAAATCATTTATATTTTAATGAGACTAATTGGTTGTTTTATTTGGATATGGACAGATTATAGCATTCGGATATCAAATCTATAAAAAGAATGGTTAGAACCATATTGGCACATTTTTAAATCAAATCAAAGAATCACACCCAAATTAAGATGGAAGATTTGATTATGTCCAAAGCTAGAGGTTTGATCTTGCCCAAATCGAAGGATTTTCGAAAAGTCTTAATTCGCAAGCAAATATTTCGCCTCTTGCGATCGACATGTAAGGAAGAAGCTGAATTGGAAAGTGACTAAATTGGAAACCATTGCATTGGCAAATATGAAGAAAGGAAACAACCGAATTGGGAAGAATTGCATGCCAAAGCGAACGATGGAAATAACAGATTTGGAAAGAATGCGAATTGGCGGAACCTCATAAGAAGGAACGATTTTGGAGACCGAGACACAAGCTACAACGGGAGGAAGCGACAATTTTGAGGAAGAACGGCACAATGTTTTCTATTTTCATTGCTTTGTTTTATTTTCCATGTCTAGCTAATTCTAGCTCGATCAAGATTAATGGAAGTTTGATTTTCACCAATTGTGAGACTTTGGATTATCGTTCTTTAATTCTCGGTATTTATGCATTTTCTATATTTATTATGTTATTATATTAATCCTAGACAAGAGGCCGTGTTTTATGATTAATACAATACTCGACCAATCTTATATAAGTGACAAATAGCATTCTCGAATGGGTAATCAATGCCCGGAGAGTTTGCTATGAGAATGTATATCCTAGTTTAAATAAACAAGGCTTTTCCGGGTTTATTGACTAGGGATTGGGTCTTTAATTTTTAATGCGATTAATAGACATAACCAAAGGACAGATCCGAAGGTTATGTTTATTAATTAGGGAATAACTCAAAGGACAGATCCGAAGGTTATCAATAAAGTAGGGAAAGATTGGTTGTTAGAGGACTGATCCTCAATGACCATAACCAATCTACCCGAAATTAAAGTTTTTATTTTTTAAGTCAATGATCAATTGAGATAATCAATTCTGAAGTTGAATCTTGATCGAAAGTCTTTATTATTCTAATTTTCTTGTTAACTACTGCATTCGTTAATTTTTATTTAATTTGTTGATTCAAAACCCCTCAATTTTTATCAAAGAATAAATCTTCACCAATCTCTGTGGATCGACCCTACTCATTACTAATACAAATTCAGTTGAGATAAGGATTATCTTTGGTGGATTCGACATCCATCATGGCCATGTGATTTGAAGTTCCAATTGAAAGATCACTTCCATGTGGAAGATACTGTTATTCACCTTCGACGTGTTAATTACCTAGGGTTCTGTTATGCAAGACTATTGCTGTTACTTCACTCGAGCTATCTTATTTTCGGGAAAAAATGGTCTACTATGCACAACAGTGCACTCTCACACTACGACACTTGGAATATGCTAAGCCGAGGGTTGAGAATAAAATGGTGATTTTAAGTGAAAAAAACCTAGTTTTAAGACCCATTTAGTTTATTACCCGTCCATTTCCACAAACCCAGCAGTTCATAGAATTTTCACTCTCACAACCTCCCTCTTATTTGAGACTCCCTCCATTGTTCTTCCTCTCGTTTGAGAACCCATTAACGAAAAGAAAGTTAAGAGAAAAGAAGAATAGGGAGATCTAAAGGTATTAATCTAGTAATTTCCCCTTAGCTTTTGAATGATCATATGATTCTTTGTTTTCAAGGAGGTAATAAGGAGATCTCCATAAGACTATGATGGGTTTGTTTATTTTGGAGGTACTACACAAAATTACAACTTTTTTTTTCTTTCTAAAATTGGAAGCAGAAATGAGAATAGACATTTTGGAGTGGTAGTGGTGGAAGAGAAATCTCTACTTAAAGAATATTTTGAGAAGAGATCCAACTTCCAAATGATTTTTTAAAAAAAATCTCAACTTCAAAACGATTTTTGAGAAGAACCTCAACTTGCAAAACTACATTCTTCCTCTTCTTCTTTTTTCCTTCACGTTCTGTGGTTTTTCTTATCAATTCATTTTCTTCTTTCGTCTTTCATAACATTGGGCTCCTCTCTCCTCTTGAGGAAAAAGTTCTCAAAAAGAACACCATAGATGTTCATAGAGAAAACAACAGAGGAAAGAGAGTGAGAAGGAATTCGTGGGTGGTATGAACTCAATGGGTCTCAAAACTAGGGTTTTTTTTCCTCTTAAAATCATCCTTTTAAGTTCAACCCTTTGTTCAGCATATTCTGCATGTCACAATGTGAGAGTACACTGCTGTATACATCAAAGAGATGTACACAACAAATGATTTTTTTTCTTCTTATTTTCTGCTCTCAAAGCTTCTTTTATAGATAGATTGTTCAAGATTTTTATTTCTATACCCGGAACTCTTGCAAAATTTTCTTAAAAAGGAGAAGTCGAAAAAGAAGGGTTGAAAGTAAGAGAGTCCTAGTTCTGAAGAAACCTTTTTGTCTGCACAGGTGTTTCAAACATGTTTCTATTCATAGGAGAGATAGAGAGAGAATTCTAACAGGGCGATATTATGGAAATAGAAATATGATTTCCAGCAGGGGGAGGTAGGGAAGGTGGGGGCGTGGTTGTCAGTGGGGTTGAGTTTCCAGCGAGGTGTAGGAAGAAAATGGGTGAAGGGAGAACCTAAGGATTAGCTATGGAGATTATTTTAGTCATGAGACCCCTTAAGTGCAAAATGGTTATTCTCAATAGTGTACTGAGAATAACCAAAGCAACCCGAATGGTGGATGAACTTTTGGAAAGTAACAAGAGGGTGGAAGTTATCAGAAGTATGGAACAACATGGGGCAGCACTTCTCCAATGGACTCCCCCACCAATTGGCTTTTCTAAAATAAACACAGATGCAACCTTCAGCAAATCTTCAAGTAAAGCTAGTCTTGGTTTTATCATTAGAAATGACGGTGGTCAACATTTACTTGCCAAATCGATTCCCTCTTCTTTTCTTGACATTTTTGATGGAGAAGCACTAGCGATGCGTGAAGCAGGGGCTTTCTTAATGTGCTAGTCGAAGCCGATAGCAAATAACTAATTTCACTATTGAAGGATACTACCAAGACTGGTCCTCTATCTACACAACCACTGATTTCTGATGTTCTCTTCTTGGCATCTCATTTTGTGAGTTGTAGTTTTACTTATATTCCTAGAATGACCAATGGTGTGGTCGATAAACTAGCAAATGTGGCTTTGTCGATTCCGAGCTCGACATCATGGCCTAATACCACTCCGTGGCTAGATGACTCTGTGAACATCCGCTCCCCACGTGTTTGTCTCGGTTCCTTGAATAAAAGAGTTTCATATAAAAAATAAAAAAAGAGTATTGTAAAACTAAAGATTCTTGTTGCTTCTGGACAAACCCTTTTGAAATAGACACAATTTGAAGTTTGTTTGTTTGTACCATTAAAGATTGAGGTATCAATTCGTACTGCTGATAGTAGATAGTAGGGAGGATGTCAATTCAAATTCAAGACAACAAATGATTCCTCTCTTAAATTAGTTTTGTCAGGTTATTGATTCATGAGGGAGTCATAGAAGATCTTATTGTAAGTGGCCCTGATTTTGCTTTTGTCATATACCTCTCTGTTCATTATTATGGTTGTTACTAAAAACAGAGAAAACCTTGGAGCAAAACTAAAAAGTTCAAAACATTCAAAACTGAAATAACATTTTGCATTTGTAGTATACAAAAAATTAATTAAAAACATATTTTCATTTTTATGATCAAAATACTTTTATAATTTGTTTATTTTCTTTCTTCAACTGTTATGAAAGAATATACTGAAAATAGTGCACGTAAGCGGACCTAGATAAATCCAAAAAAAAAAAAAAAAAACTCTTTTTGTACTTCTCTATTTCTGTTTTACACTTTTATCCTTCCATTTACAAATAAAAACAGAATTTTTTTATCAAATAAGAGGTATTTATTATATAAAAAGAAAAGGAAATCAATAATTTATGGTCTAAAAAAAAAACTATAATTATGAAAAAAATAGAACAGAAGGACTGATGCTCACATTTAAAAATGGTGGTTTCTGATAGAGAAATATATATTAAATCTAATTTTATTGCTTATTGAGAATGATTTTTTTGTTATTTGTATGTCTTGAAATGATCCTTTGTCTTATATTCAATTTTCTTTCAACTTCATATGCTCTGCCGACACATGAGAAAAGACTTTGTGGCTAACCCATCTACCTAACTTAGGTGGATAGTCCTTTAATTCCAACACCTGGAAGGGTGATAAGGGCATGATCAATTCTTTACTTGAAAGTTTTTTATATGCATTTTTCTCCTTATTATTTTATATTTGAGATCATAAAGAAGGAATTTTTTTTTCAATAATATGACATTAATTAAAAGCATTCAGAGATAAAGACTTGAAGCAGAACGAGTTTGGAGAAACAACAAAAAAAAGGTGGAATGCCCCCACCAATGTCTGGAGAGTTTAAAAAGTTTAGTTCCCCGAGCTAGATAGTTAGCAAAGCTATTTCTAGACCTAGATATATAAACAAATCTATATATGTGAAATCAAATACAATTATCCTAATTTTATATATAAGGTTTAAATACATCTAATTAAGAGCAGTACTAAGACCTTGAAGAGCTTGAATGGTCGGTTTGAAACCCGAGCTAAGATGCACATTTGAAATTCCCAAACCTGTTGCCAAAACGAGACCATCCATTTCAATTCCATCAAAGCTGCTAATGAGCCTTCATTTCCAATGCATTGGGCTGCCACGAAATCCTGTTGAACATCCCACAAAATGCATCTTCTACCTCCAAATAAAGATCTAGAACCCCATAATTCATGAACAAAAAGATAAAATAACTCCGAATCATCATCCATGCTATCCACTCTATGCGAAACGTATGCTGCCCTAGTGTCTCCATGAAAAACATTAGTACAGAAAGATTGAATTTCTGAACATAAAGTATGAAAAAAAGTGAGTGTATGTCTTATGGAAGGATCATTTCCATTAAAAAGAATGGAATTTCAATAGTTCTTAATAAATTTATTTCTAAAGTTATTAAAAGATAAATTGGTGATGCATATAAATGTCATCAGTCATGAAATTAAAATAATCATATAGTCATGTATATAACATTGTACACAATATATCCATTGCATAAGAGTATATCAAAAAGCTGTTATCCGGTAACAATATGGCATAAGGAAGTCTAGACACCAATATGTTGGAAGTCATCTTCTTATTCAAATTTGTTATGCTTAGTTAATTATAATGGAGTTACCATGCTAGTTATGTGTATTGACATTTTTCAAGACAGAACGTCGCACGATATATGTATAAAAAAAGGTGGGAGAAGGTTGAAGAGACGGAGTTTCAAATCTACAATCTTTTTAGTTGAACTGTCTCTACTTAGAAGATTGCCAAAACTATACTAGAAACATGTCCACTATTCTACTAACTCAAAACTTGGCATTGAAGATTGAACTTCTTTTTGTTTTTTCGCATATTTTTTTTAAAAAATTTTTCTAATAAAGCTACCGAATGGATGTTGAAGGTTCATCTTAGACGAGAACTCTCTTCGTTGTTCTTTCAAGATCTTCATCTAGACCGTTGTTTTATGATAAAAGGAGAAAATGCATTCAATTAAAATAGTGTTTACAATTACAATTAAAGGTGGAGAGTCCATGAAGTTGCTCTCAATCGAAATAGATGGGATTAGCTCTAGTAATCATTTTTCCAAGGGGTGGGATCGAAGTTCGCACATCTTGAGGTTTCTAGCTATACTTAACAATTTTACAATAGGAATATCAAATTTAGAGGTCATATGTTACGATTATTGTCTTTGAGCATGACTAGGTTTTCTTTTTCTTGGATTTGTACTCCTAGATCTTCGCGTTGCTCATGCCTAGCAAAATGCCTCGCACCATTGTTTCATGTGTCTAAGAAAAAAAAAAGTGACTGAAGATTGGACTAAAAAAAAAAAAAAACTTTTTTCCTTAACGGCTTTGTGTTTCTTTAAGTACAAGAAAAAAAAGCACTCACCTAAGCGTAGACAGAAAGTAAATTAATTAGTGGTAATCAATTCGAACTAAGTCATGATAAGCACATGAAGCTGCTAGGATCACGAGGCATTAAAATGCCAGTAAACACTGCAAATTGAACTTTAACAACACCTTTACATTATTCTTAAGCACAAAAAGTATTGTCTTTTGCCCATGCATTGAGTGCGACCTGCTACTACCTAATTCATTAGACAAGTATAGTGTGGCAGAGAAAAGGGCTCTCATGCATTTCCTGCCCTCTTCAATTATTTATGGTAGCAAAAGGGCTACACATGCCTTCTTCATAATCTATTTGTTAATTCTTCCTAAGATGACCCAGTCCCACATGATGGCGAAAACTGAGAACAACATGAAGGGTCCATTACACTTAATGAAATTGGCTTTAAATCAAGGAGTCCATCCAAGGAAAGATGCACTGCAATTTTCATCCAGAGAACTTTCAATTACCAACAAATATAAATTGATTTTAAGGAAAACCTCTTCATTCTATACACATGGAACCATTTCCTTCCATCACGAGCACTCAAGAAGTAGTGATCATCTCATCTCTCTCTCTCTCTCTCTATCCCTCCCCCCCCCCCCCCTCGGGGAGAAAAAATGCTGCTAAATGGAGGATTGCTGAAAGAATCCCCACTTCTGGGATTTAACAGGAAAGCTCTGCTTTACCCCTACTTTACAATTTTCATTTTTATACTTGCTCTCCAGTGAGCTTCTTCACCATAGATAATATCAACTCCATATCATCACTTCTCCTCCGACTTACTCTAAGTGAAGGCACTTTCTTTTCCCTCTCAACAAGAATCTGAGTACTCAAAACAAACTTGACACCTCTTCAGCTATGCTGATGATCTGACAAATTAACAAGAACACAAAACAATATTTCAGCAAGAAGTATACTATTTAACTAGAGAATGGAGGCAAGCAGAACAAGCAGACTATCAACACAGAGAAAAGAAATGTGAGCAGAACCAAGATCAACAATTTTCTCTAAAATATTTTCTGAGCAACAATACTATTGCTAAGCAATGAGACTCTGGTTGAGCGGATTTCAGTGGCCTCATGGCTGAGAACCTTGTATACTAAAAGTTTGCACAACTGATTTGATACACACAATTGGAAAAAAGAAAAGTAAAACATCGTTTCCTTCTTGAAATAAAATCCTGAATTTGGATCAATCCTGCTAGATATACAACTAAAATTACAAATTATATTTACAAAGTTCAAAAGTTGACATTTCAATACCTGATTATGTCAACTGGTGACAGCAGAAGCAACATCAGGGCCACTTCCACCATGGCCTTGCCTTCCCTCAGGATCATAGATTGTGTTTTTCAATGCTCTGTTTGACAAAACCTCTGAATTTGCCCTTGAGTCACTATTAATCTCTGCCAGTGGATTCACAATAACTCCCCCTCGTTGTTGTCGGAATCTCCAGTTTTCTAGCCTCAAAGGTTCAGAACTACCATCTTTATCAGCAAGTCTCCGGGTAGCAGCTAGTGATCCCCCAGCAGAAGAGAACCTTGGGCATGGGTATCGGCCTTCTGTTCTCCTCCAGAATTTCGAGCTCAGGAAATCTGCACCAGGTAACTTGCAGCAGGCTGCTGAGTCAGTGCCAGATACCTTTCCAATTGACATGGCCAAATCGTAAGAAATCTCATCCAGGGTCAGCTCCAGACCATGCACACGTGTCTCTAGAGAATGCATCCCATTCTGTGAGCTCCCAATGAACTTCTGAATCCACGAATTGAACAAGTGCTAATCATCAGACAAATCCTTACAATTAAAGGATACAAAACTATAACCTTTCTCTAAAACATTATAATGAATGGACCATCCACAACTGATTGCTAGGTGAGAGTTTATTAAACGACACTAGAGTTATCTGAGGCAAGCACGCGGTGAAAGAAGAAAGTTGTCCATACTGGATGAAGGCCAAGTGAGAATGCCAACAGACTTCTTACTGAAGATTGGCTCTTACTTTCTAAAAGCTCTGAACTAGCATATTCATGGAAAACATAGTGTGACAAGATCCTTGACAAGTAGAAAACTTGGGCTAGAGGCCACCAGAAAAATTGCAAACAGGACTTTCACAGTGTAGTGCAGCAGAAGGGGCATGAAACAAAGAAATACAGGGAAAACTGAATTAAAGAAGATGAACTTCTTCATGTTGCAATAAAATACATTTACTTAGTGGTTTGGCACAGGAAAATTAGAGTGAATATATATTAAGAACTAGTCCATGACTTCCATGTTGAGAAAGGGCATTGTGTCCATATACTTAGAATGTCAATGTCTGGAATATCAAAATGCACTTGTTCGATAACATAGCCTAGGAATATCAAGAGATAGCAACTGAGTGATTCTAAATTGCAGAGGTAAGGCTGCATAGAAAAATTGCCCACCATGATTTTGCTCGTGGGGAAGCACCACAAGCAAATAAAAGTTGCAGCAAACACAATTGTGGACGCATAAAGTAGATAAAAGTAGAAAATTCAGGAGAAAAGGAACCCAAACAGGGGATAAACAAATCAAGCTCCAGAAGCATACCTGCAGAAGATCTAACAGACTGGATTGCTGGTTCTCAATCTGAACCAGTTGCTTGCGAATCAAAGAGAGGTCCTCACTGTCTTTCTGGTTCCCATTCATCTCGGTGACATTGCTAACTACAACAGTAGAATCAGGGCTCTCGTCATGAAATGGAACCACACGATTACCAGACCTGAATCCACCAAACTTTTGTGTCTTGTCATCGTAATTCTTATTGAAGAGAACACGTTTTGTTTGAGGTTTTAAAGGTGTACTACACTCGTCTACCCCTGATTCTAGACTTCCTCCATCAGTCTTCTTAATATCGTCCTCGCAAACAACTGTAAGAGAGGTAGCATGAGGTACAGCAACGTCAACTTTCGAATCAGGCAACTTCTTGCGTTCCAGTTTACGAAACATAGCGGTACTTGATTTCCGGTCATTACTTTTCAAAGCGGACCTTTCTCTGACAGTTGTAGTCACAGGTGAATTATCCGGCGGAGGAGACCTGCTTGTCGGCATCACTTTTTTCCTGGTTAGGGGAGTTTCAAAACCCAGAGCATCAGAGCTTCTCGGACCCGTTTGGAAGCGTCCGTCGCTAGCATTTTCTGCACATCAAGCAAACACGAAAATTAAAACAAGTAACGTCGTTGAGGTGTCAACAATGGATGCCCCACTTAAAAAAACAAGGGAGGAAATCAACATAATCGGAAGAAGTGCAAAAATCCTTAATGCAGATTGCCAATTCTCCAAACGTGGATGCGATAAGTACCAAAACGGTCTCAATTTTGGTGGTGGTGGTGATGGTGGTGGTGGGGAAGGGGTCTCAATTCATAAATTAAGTGAAGCAGACTCCAATAACAAAGATGAAAAAAAAGGAATATCAATGACCCTCTTGAGGTGGGACGCTAGCATTAACGGTTTTCATAAAATGCTACACGCAGAAAAGTCTGAAGTAGAAATCTCGCACCTCTTGAAGAAGATATTGACTGAGATGGCTGTGTGACCTCGTCAGAAATTCCAGAAACATCCTTCCAGGCTTCCAACATCTGGTTCATGGTTTCCCGAACAGCCTTCACCTATATCATATTAGATCCAATTAGATCAAAATAGAGGAATTTCTAAGGAAAATCAGTAACCATTAACAATGGAGAAAGTGAAAATGTTGGGTGGGTTACCTTATCGAACCTCCGAGCATCGAAAGATGCTAGGCAGGAGGTCTTAAACTCAGATAATTGATCCCGCTCCACTATAGCAAGCTTAAGCAATGTCTCAGCGGCAGCTTTCCTCGCAGCCCAATCTTCACTGCCGAGGAACTCCATCACTGCAGGAACCAAATTGGTCAACACGTTACGACTAGAAGCACCGCCGACAGCGGCAATGCTGCCAATGAGCGACAACAGCGCCGGTTTCGCCTTAAAGCACTCAGCCTTAAGTAACTTCAGCAGCCTCGGCAAGAGTTTCTGCAGTAGCGACGGCTCCGGATCAGGCGAAGCCTCGATAGCGGAGGCGAGACAAAGCGCGGAACCGATCTGAGCATTGTAGTCCTGCTCAAGGAGGAGAGCCTCAGTTAAAGGCTTCAAGAACACAGAGAAGGGAGGCTTAGTGATCTGAGCAGCCATGGTCGTGACAGCATCGATACAAGCCTGTCGTACGGAGGAATCAGGATCCCTAAGGCGACGAACGACGTTAGCAAGCATTTTGGTAACGAAAGGAGAGAGAGCGTCGCCATGAGTCTGAGAAATAAAACCAAGAAGCCGAACGCATTGTTTCCGAACAGGACTCTTCTCAGATGAATCGGTATCGTAGATGCAATTGAGGAACGGAGAGAAGGATTCGTGAGTGAGGTTGCGAGCTATCGATTCGAGCTCGGAAGTAGCAATACCAAGAGTATCACGGTCGGAGAGCTTGTTGAGATTATTGATGACTCGTTTCTTGAGATCACGAGTCAAAGCGTTCTGCTGAGGTGTTGGTGAGGATCTCTTCGGAACTGTCATTGTTGCCGCCGGTGATTGAGAAGAGGAGTTGTAGCGTAAAGCAGATCCCGGCATTCGCCGCTTCAGATTTAGAAGCGGTGGCGCCACCGGTTGAGAGGTCTGCTCCGCCGTCTTCTGCAATTAGCTCTTCAATATCCACGCCGTGCTTTCAGATTTATTTATATAGTTGGGAAGAAGAGAATGAAAGAGAGGAACATGGGGGAGATGGGTAAGAAAAGAGTTAAAGAGACGACGGACATAGCGGGAATTAGTAAATTAATTAATTAATTAATTAGTAAATGGACTCCAAAGCGGTCTTATTAACTCCGTAAACGAACAAGCATGTCGCTGGACCGACTTTTCTTGATTTTAATTAACAAAATAATTAAAAAGTCAATATAATTAGGTTTTCAGTTAATTATTTCATTTTCAACTAAATCGGTGAAGGTAGTGGAATCCTAATTAAGTGTCGTGCATGTGAAGTCACTAGTTGAGACTTCACAGAGACCATCAGCCCAGATGGTTTTTGGTAGTTAAGACCAAGAATGGCGCGAAGAAATCGTATCTTCTCTGACCGATGATGGAGTTTAAGCGGGACCCACAGGATTAATAAGAAAAGGAGTTCAAAGGGTATTTTAGGAATCTAAATCTGGGTAAAGAATGATTTTTACTAAAAATGAATAAAGTAAAAAGATTCTCAGTAGACAAAGGTAGTCCGAGTGCCTAATCCGGAGAACGACAACCGGACCAGGTGGAGTAACTGCCTGGCAAATTGAACCGGGTCGAACCGGATCTGATCCGTTTGCATTCATTCTCATGATTGATTCAGGTGGGCCCGAGTGGATTTAAGGATCTGAAAACCGGTCAGCGGAATTGTCCAATTGAATCAGATTCGAGGGTTCAGTGGTCCCTGATATCTTTGCCCAACTCAAACAAAATCATTTCTGTTTATCTGGCACAATTAGGAATTTTCTGTTCAATTAGGATAAGAATCAATTAGAGACTGAATCTGGTTCAGAATCTGGATTATACCCGTTGGTTGTAAAATCTCTAGATTCATAAAATCTAGGATTCCAACCGAATCTATAGATTTATGGGAAACGAGATTCAAAAAAAACATTGAATAAAATCAAAAGTTTAGGAGACAGAAAAATAATTTTATAAATTAGAATCAAGAAAGAAGATGAATTAAAAGATTCTCACAGTTTAAATATCTTTTTTTTCCGTTTGGACAAAGATCTTTGCAAGAAAACAAGAAGAGAAGTTTTTTTTCGAAAAGATTTTCGGGTATTTCTACCTATCAATAAGGAATAGTGAAAAAGACAATCATAAATGAAGATCATTTTTTTTTTTTTGACTTACAATAATTTTCATTATCGATTTCAAAAATGGATTATTATCCAAAAATAGAATTAGAAAAATCAAGATTCAGTCCACAATTCCAAAGCAAATTGTAAAACCGTGGGCTTATGGGAGGGCACCTCATGTTTTTGTTTTTTTTTTTTTTTTTTTTTTAGGTTAATCTCATGTCCAATCTCCTATAAATGACATTAAAGTGAGTGATGGGATCAAAGAGATGCGGGCTATCAGATCCCAATAAAGTGGGACCCATGAAATGGGGACTTCATGACATCTCAACCATACCTCCCTACCTAACTCAAAGCTAGCCCCACATTTATAACATCAAATTGTTTTGCTTTATGTCCATATGTTAAGGGTGAAATGGTTTATCAAGAAAAGGTCAGGGTGAAAACTCAATAATGAAAGTTAATGGAAGAAGGGGGGAAATGGGAAACTATAAGGCATGCATGAGGTACCTATAATTACATATTTCCTGATTTTATGGAAGATATAGTTGACATTTAAATGGTTTAGAATCATGTGAACCCATTAAGTTAGCCCTTCATGCTCATCTTCTGTATCAGATTCTCAACCAAAAAATAAAAAAGGATAAAAAGAATTAGAGGCAAGGTTGGAAATTTTTGGGCTTTAATCAATTAGGATGTGTAAAAATTTATTCATCAATTTTGTATCCATTCAAATTGCCATGTGGCAATTATAAGATGGGTTAGTAGTAGCAATGTCACCAATTAACAAGATTTCTAATTCCAGTAATAGAATTAGATCGTTGAATTGTACTAAATCAGGTGTGTTTGATTTAGGACTAACACCGTCGGTGATGAATTTATAATTAATGCAATTAATGGAGAATATTTCAATTATCATAAGAAAAGAAAAGAGAAGAAATAGTTCTTGTGAGGTACATTGTCACTATCTTTCAATTGCTTGTTCATGGTTTTAAGTATTGATATTTGATCACTTGTTTTTGAATTGAGCACCATTATTCTTATCATGTGTTGATTAAAGATGATAAAATTATAACCAACATTGAATGCTGCATTCAAAGATAAGCCGAATTAATCGAATCGAATTGAATTGAATTAAATCGGATCGGCTTTAGATCAACTTGTTGATAGTCAACTGGATTCGGTTGGAACTTAAGCCCCCTATTTTCATTTTTCTTTCTCTTTACATACTACCCAAATATATAACATCAACTACCAACCACAAAGTGATCTTTCAAATGAGAATTGCTAGTTGTTCCCACCTCAATACACCCATTTAGGAAATCATGTAACAGTAATGTTGATTCTAGTTTAAAAAGTTTTATATTGCTTTGTACAATGGTCATATTAATTCTAATTTAGTTTTTCTGTATCCTATGTTCATAAAATTGGTAAGTTTTACTATTTTTTGAGATAGTCACTCAATTTTATGTATATATTTTCAATTTATATTCAATTAATGCAATGTTAACAAGAATCAACACCCAAACCAAAAAGGTGGTGATGAAGTGCTAGATTCAACAGCAAAAGAAAAGAAGAAAAAGTAATGAAGTACTAATTTGATTGCACATGGAGATTGGGTGCAGTGTCACGAGAAAATACAAAATCAAGAGGAGTGGAAGACAGAGAGAAAGAAAATTGAGGACTGAATCTAGGAGTTGGGGATTGAAAGGATAGGATCAGGGAGACAACACGTGAGGTTCGTGTATTAACAGAAACATTCACGTGACGATGAAGACAAATTAAGCTGGGGAGGCTCAGATTTGTACATCTGATGGATTAAATAGTGAGAAGTGAGAACCAAAATTTAATGCTTATCAAGTCCTCTAGATGTCACCAGAGCCAGTGAAGTACGACATTTCACTCTCTTTCATATAGTATTTGATGCATTAGTTAATATGATGTAAGATAGTAAAGTATGTTCTCGCCCCAGTGAAGTAGCTAAATCTATAAAACATGTGATATCATATATTAAAATCACCAGCATGTGATGGTAGTTTTGCAATTCAATCATAACTTAAACTGAAATTAAGATATGTATGAGGTCTTTCATGATATCATCACCACATGGACTAATAAATCCCCTTATGGGTTTTCTGGTGGGTATAATTATAATACTATAATTAGTGGTTTTAACAAGAGAGTAACCATATCACATTGAAGAAACTTAAGAAAATAGAAAACAAGGTTCATGAACATTGAAGAATGAAAAATGAATCTACTTGTGTGTTACTGAGTCCCAGGTAGGGACCAGAGACAGAGAGAGGGAGAGATGTTAGGGTAATATCTTACCTTACTTGGTGGATATGGCATTATGGTTGTGTTTTTTAGTTTTTTTGGGTAACATGTTGTGTCTTGTTAAGAGGACAAATTTGAAAAGCCAAGACCTCCTTGGGTGGCTACAGAGGCACATGGGATTACTAATGGGGAGCTGAATTACAGAATAAGAGTCAATTGAGAGATACATGTATGTGACCAATGGAGTCATTGACCTGTAACAGTGTATATTACTCTCTCTCTCTTCCTCTTCTACTTCTTCTTCATCAGATTTGATCCTTCCCTCATCAATCAAAATCTTCCATGTGAGTAGTCCTTCTCCTGAACGACACACTCACATGTAATATCCTTACTTGTGTATGGTAAGGATTTATGATACCCCAGATGAGGTTCCTTACAAACAAACATTCTTTGCCCCCACTCTCTCTCTCTCTCACACACAAACACATCTATGTGGCAAGACAGACGTGTCATTCCTAGAGGTTTTCTCTATCCAGAGATGTTTCTTTTTTTTCCTTTATAAGCAAGAGAGATAAGAACAGTTCAGCAAGAAACAGTTCAGCAAGAAAAAAATAACGAGGAAGACACTCAACTGTGGGAACCCACATGAAGTATAAAGCTGTGGCTCCAATGGGAAAAGATTAATTGGATTCTAGATGGATTATTACCATACAGGGAAATGAAATTAATTTGACTGAATATTTTATCAGAAGAGGAATCTAAGGAGATTTGGGTTTTAAAAAACATTTCTTTCTCAATTAAAGTAACTCTGTTAGATTGAGTGGGGAGTAGAATGGGCCTGGGATGACTTAGAATTAAAGAAAGGAGTTGCACCTTTCACTGCAGTTTGGATCTTTTGGATGATTTGGAGGCGTCAAGTGGTGGAACCTGTCTTCTGATCTCTAGCTATTGTCTCTGCTGCAATGGTGATGGTGGTGGTGGACCCAAGAGTCTTTAAGAATTTCCTGTCATAAGACTGCACATAGCATGTTACATATAATGTTACATTACATTATATTCATCTCCACCCTTAATAATTCCACATGCAAGCAAGCAGGCAAGCAATCATGTACCGGTTTTTGGCTTCATCTTACAAATCTAATGAACCATGGTTTTGATTTTAGAAGACAACATGCCTACCAATTCAATAATGACCTTGAGAGACCAGAATAACCATTTAGATATTTGAATTCCCATTTAATTGCAAAAGAAATTTTTTTAAAAATATATATAGAAAAAGATTCCTTTCATTCAGAATTCATTTAAATCTAAGATGACAAGATGGATAGTTGTTCTGTTGCTCATAACGTGTAGGACCGTAAGATGATCTGTAAAATCAGATTGTATAATACATAGAAAAGAAATGTAGATTGGATAATGTATAAATTTAAATAGTGATCAATGATTACCCCAAAAAAATGAAAGAGATCAATGATTTAATCCATGTTATCAGAATGGTCAACACTAATAAGAATCGGTCATATCGGCTATCAAGCTGGGCTATACACATTAGTTAATATTAACTATTGAATTTCTCTACAAAATGAGTTAAAACTTGACAGGTGATCAGAAGATCTAAAAGGTTCACTTATAGCAGTCAGTCTCTAAAAATAATAAACATATTTATTTAAGTCTGTCTTAGATGGCAATGAACTATGATGTCAACTGTAACAGCTAATGAAAGACAGCACCTAGCTTTAGCTTAAGAAGAAAAATTATGTCCTTGGCCTTCTTTTAAAGAGTTCTGTTTAGGTGATAGGCTAACAAGATTATTACTTGTAATGAATCTCTGGACACATCTAGTTGGTTGGATTCGATGGAATAACTAAACATGAAAAACTGAGTAATCTCTTCATGAATTTAAGAGGGATGGTATCAAAGACTAATCATTCATTTCATTAGTTTTCTAATAAAGAGCCAGTCTTAAAAAGCAGTTGCTTCTTAAATAAATCGTTGGCAGATTTTGATGTGAAAAATAGATCTGATCAGGGTTTTAACCAATAGAATTGGGAGTTGGGACCAGGATTGGTTCTAGCAGATTTTGATTCCAATTGGCTGGAATTGAGCAGATAAATTGCCAGGTCTGATCAACCGGATCCTGAGTTTTAAAACCCTAAATTTGACTGACTCTTTCTTGGGGAACTATTGAAAGATATAGTTGAGATCAGTTAATGTTTTCCAAATGTTTGCCACGTTAGTCAGTTTAGGAATCCTTGTGTGGTCTGCACTACCATGTAAAGAGATTGGGTTGCCTACCTAAAAGAGAGATGATCTTCATAAATAAATTAGGTTAAGATTATCCAACTGATTTGACTTTTGACGAAGGGATTCTCACATCTAAGAACCCTATGGCGATGGTCACAATGAATCATCATAACTAAACCTACCAGAGACACTTCACTGGAACCAACTCTAAAGAGGTTTAGGTATTCTTTCCCTCGCTAAAAACCCAAAGAAGGAAATAATAAAACTGAATGATTTAGTTATCAGGGGCCCCTTACTTAGCTTGACCCTGGAAAGTTTTGTTGGGGTTGGTAGAGGGCCAGGTGGGTAACCCTGACTCCAGTCTTAAAACCATGATTAGGACCTCCAGAGGAGATGACCCACGTTGCAACCAAAGACATATAATGCATAAAATCCTGATAGTTTTTACCAAAAAAAAAAAAAAAAACTGATAGTAAAAAACAGTCAGTTACTAAAGATCAAACAGCTCAGCCATTGAACTAAATCTAGATGAAAACTGACAATTTTCTGGGCTTACCAGGTTTTGGGCTTGGTCGAAACCTTGAGACTTGGAACCTTGCCTGTAGCAACCATAAAAGCTTAACATTTATAATCAGAAAGATTGAAGATACTAAAAGGCTGAGGACCGGTTACCTGTTCCTTGGAGCATTTAGTGAGTCGTCAGCAGATTTTCATCTTAACCTGTCAAGGTACAGAAATAACTCCTAGAACATACTTTAAGCAACCATATGAAGTTTCTTCATCAACTCACCAGCGGGACCTGTGTCTGTGGTTGTGTTTGAAAAGGAGATACGAACTAAAAGACAGGGACTTCATTCATTCAGAAAATAGGTCCAGCAAGGCCTTTTTTACGCATGAGCTTTCTTGGAATTTGTCCTTTTCTGGATGTGGTGACTTGAAACCATCACCAAACCAAAACACGGTGCAACATTTATGGAGATCTAAATACAAAGCTTTGTATAAACTTGCCAAGCAACTTGAAAGCCTGAAGCAGGACTAATAATCACAATACAAATGAACTATGGATTTTATCCAAGTAATATTCTTTTCACTTACTTGATAATACGTTTTATGCCCAACATCCCAGCTCTATGAAGGAGATTGGTACTCGCATAAAGGAAGGACTCTTGTCACTTAACCCTGTCCACATAAAAACATGCAGAAATGCAAATTATAGATTTGTAGTAGTTGTCTTTCAAAATGTTTTTGATGTACAAATCCAAAGCATTCAATGTCAATGTACAAAAAAAATAGTCTAATTAGGCAAGCTCGACTTCTTCATGGTTTACGCATCATGTAATGTCCATCAAATTGCTGTTAACAACATATGATACTGGATTATGATATTATAGGATCTTGCTTCAACCATAACCCAAGCAAATTTAACAGACGAACCACTGCTTTGAGTACAAGACATTGCTTTTTTTCATCTGACTCAAACATGCACCAACACTGAAGGGAGTGATGAGGACATTTCTTGTTGACACAAGCATCATACCACAATTGAGTCACTAAAAATCAAACTAGGAAGTTTCCAAAAATGATAACCACATCAGTGTAGCTTTCTGTACTATACAACCCTAACAGCATTTCTAACAGCTTCTTCCGTCACTACCAACATAGCATAGATGGAAACATCAATTCACTCATTTGTCAGGAGTAAACCCAAAGCTTCAACATTTTCCAGATGACATTTGGGACAGGAACTCCTCTTCTTCAACTCTTCACCAAGAGAGGCAGAAAAATCTTCTAAATCAGCAATCTGCCTGTTGACAGTCAAAGAAACATACCTTGCAGCTTGTGGTGGAGTAAGAATTATAATTATCTACATTAGAATGTTACTTCAGATATTTGAAACTAGCATCGCAGCTGATCACATGTTGCATTATTTAAACCACCATTGGGAACATAATGTCCATAAGTAGTTTCAATTGCTTAGTTAGCTAGGCAAATATCCATAAGATAAAAGCAGTGACCATCCTCAGCAACCAATAATGTTGCCTAGATAAAAAGGGATACGTTGAAATGCTCTGCAGCTCTTTCATTTCACTACAAACTGCCTTCATGACTGTCACATTCCTTTCAGAATCAACAAGCTCCTGTTGAACCTGAAAAATCAAGTTTAATAACACAAGATGTTTCATCTCTATGTGAAAATGTTAAGAACTCAGAAAATCACTTCATATCTGTACACGTTAGTTTGTCACCCTAGAGGACCCTCTGGAATAGACATTTATTTGTTGTCATGAGCACACTCCAAGCTGATTTGCAATATCTATACACACTAGTTTGTCACCCTAGAGGACCCTCTAGCTTCCACACATATATGAACAATATCCTGATACAAAAATTTTTATACTGATGAAAAGGGGGAAGATGTTCTGTGAGCCAACCCGGTGGGATGAACTTGCACCTCTGCATCTATTGCTCTCCTCCTCACATGATATAACCTTGTTTCCCTCCAACATATGATAGCAGTTTCTGACACGTCATTGGTGCACTCCTCTGTGCCACTTCCTCGGAAATCCCCGTCCCTCAAAATAATAAGAATTCTTCAGAACAAGGACCAGGCGAAAGCAAAAAGCAAATACCAAAAATGACCTGACTAGAATTGGTGAGAAAAGACATGCACAACTGAGGCATTGTATCTAGTTTGACCTCAAATAGAGCTGATTGGAGGTCACAGATCCTGATAGCCAACTCTATCTATGTGGGCTAAGCCTGAGTTTCAGTAAACATATTCAGCAGAAAATTTTAAAAAGAAAATGTAATATATTAACCAAATATAAACTTTTCCAGAAGCTTTTGGCACCACATTCTCCCTCTATTGGAACTTCTCCAAAAGTCCTAGATTGTTGCATGCAGTAAAATCTATATCAGTCATTAGGGATGACAAAAACTACTGGTAATCCACAGCTTACGGGTATATCAAAGAAACATGAAGCAGCCATCATCGGTTCCATGATAACCCCCTACACTGACCAAATTATACTTTTTGAGATCTTCACTTGAGACATTTAAACAGAAAGAAAAATCTCAAGCTGATATCAGCATGTCAGTAACCTAGAAATAATGGAAAGCTAAGAGGATAGTCATGGTCCATATGTGCACAATGCTGCTGGTTGAAATATACATAGGCACACAAAAAATTGAGGAGCAAGCAAAGCCACCAGTATCAACTTGCAAAACAAACTAGCAAGATACCATAACACAAATAATTTTTTGACCTTCAAAAGTTAGGTAATCTTTTACATGTCAAAGAAACTAAATGCAGAATAAGGTGTTCAGTGTGAAAGATGATGGCATGGACTGCAAAGTAGTTTTCCTACAGAAATGTTTCCTGGCACAATTTGTAAAAATTATCTTGTCCTAGAGACCCAAAATGTGCAAATTGCAGAATGCAGACTAGGCCAAGGAAAAAGCTAAAAGCAACATGAGTAGATTGGTGACTTATGAGTAAATACAATAAGTTAGTTACACAGAGTGGAGTGACAGAAGGATTCATGTGGCTGAATCTAATTGTTGTTACCAAATATGAAGCCAGTCCAGATAAACGAAAAATAAAAGCAATACCAAATAATTTCCTTTATATACTAAAGAAATAATTAAACTGATGATTTGAAAAAACAAAAAACTCTTCCACAAAAAAGTGAACACCTAAAAAGAATGAACAACCAACTGCATACCTTTTTATGCTTATCTTCCGCTTGTTCATATTCCTGTTCCTCTGTATGAGTTTGAGAGAGCGTATGTACAAGCTTATCCTCTAGACCTCTCAAAGAAACTTCAGTCTCATGCATTAGTTGGGTGTCCTCAGATTCATTGCCTACTTTAAAAGGAAGTCAGAATCCTTGGTATAACTTTACAGAGTATACACTATAAGGTAAAGGTATACATCCTAGGTTAAAACTCTTATAAAGATTAAGAAGAACACTATTGAGACCACAAAGTTACAATGTGCCTTGTACAAAACATTTCAATATCTTACAACAACCATTTATTTAAGGTACATATACTGCCAATTTTTAAGTAGGCTAATTAGGGAAGTTTCAGGATACCAAGAAAACGTCAAAAGTCTGGTTTACAAACAATACCAATGTCGTGTCTGATTTATAGGTGTCCCACATCTAAAAAGCTAGGCTAGTGTGAATGGTGAATGTTAATCCATCCAATGTAGCAGCAATTTTAATGTCCCAAGTAATTAAAATAAAAATCACAACAGAACTCTTGACAGTGGAAATAACATAAGGAAATTCCTATTGTTATCCTCAATACAATAACTTTTATGGAAAAAGCCACACCCGTGCATGAGGTTGATGAAGGTAAAATGATATCATATTGCAAATTCTGGGGTCTCATCTTCTGAAATTTCCTGCAGGATTTATTTGAAAGTTAAACAACACTATGATCACTTCAAGAAGCTATAAAATGCAAATTGGAGTAAAATAACTGGTAATAAGTTTTATTTGGCTCAAATCAACATCATCCATGATCATCTTGATCGCTCATGCTATAATACCACAAAAAAATCTGGTTGCGCTGTAATTTCTTTGAGAGCTTAAAACATGTGATTTCAAACTATAGACTGATAAGCTTAAAACATGTGATTTCGAATTCTGTAAAATTCTATCTAATTGTTCCATGACGAAACATTTCATGGATCAATTCCTAGGGTCAAGCTGATTCTTAAGAACTTTAGTTCAGAAATTAGAATTTTCAACTTCCAGTGCATGTCATATTGGTGTTACGCATGCCACTGACAAATGATAAGCCAAAAACTATAGACTGAATAAATCACAGGAATACCTTATCTTCTTGTTGAACTCAAACATTTTGTTAATAAATTCGTCTCTGCACCAGAAATTAAATAAAATTTTTAAGACTTGCAGACGATCAATCGAGAGAAATACAAATAAACTAAAATTTCCTACCGTGAAATTCTTTCATCATTCTTTGCATATCCAAGCAGAATTGGCAATGCATCGACGTTTAAGACAAGAATGAAGAAGATCATCATTTCTCCAAGAAAATATGTAAGGAATTAACAATCTCAAGCACACAAATAAGTCATTACAGATCGAGGGAAAAATAAGCAGAAGACCTCGACATAGTACCTTACGAGTTTCCAGATCGGATCCGACATGCTTAAACTCTTCTTGAACCAGAGAAATCCTATTCTGGATGGAATCCGAACAATCATCTCTGAATCATAGAGAAAAGATCAATAACAATCATCAAAAGAATGAAAACCAAGCAAATCCAAACCTGTAGAGCTTGAATGGAAGCGCTATGCAGAGCTAATTCTACTTTATATCCATTGACCTCCCGCTCAAGAGTTTCTTTGAACAGTTTTGTATTTTCAAGCTCCACATTGGCGTTCTCCAGTTCAGACCTAAGCTGCTCGATTTTCCTTTTGAGACTGGCCACTCTGATTTCTGTACCGCTTGAAGGATTTCACATTTTGTTAACCAAAAGAGATGATAGAGAACGAACTCATTAGGAAGAAAAACACAGACGAGAACGGGAAGAACATCGTCACCTCCTTGAGATTTTTCTGAATTGAACTCGCGAAGTAGGATTTGAAATGGTTTTGAAGAACTGCCTCCCGCCATTGCTAGACTCTTGTGTTCTCTTCTCTCCGCAGTTGCGAGACTTCGTTTCCCGCTTCTTCAATGTTATGATGTCCGATTCCATATACCTATAAGTAAGTGAAAATTTTTGGGTCAAAAAGACTAAAGAAAAGCCCAGTCTCAAAATGGGCCTAAATCGAGGATATAAGCCCAAGCCTTACCCAAAAGGCCTCTTATCAACCGGATTTTGGGCTTAATTGAATCCAATTTCCTTATGGGCTAGACCAGATATCACAAACTTTAGTGAAACATAATAACAATCTATTTCTTCCTTATACTTCACTTCTCAACTACAATCTCATATGCACCACTCTCTCTTACGATTAAGTCTTGGATTCTTGTAATATTAAAGGCGCATTTGGTGACGTTCTTAAAAACGTTTTTGGTGTTCATCTGTTCTTTAAGAATGGACCAGTTAGAAAAATGGTCTTAAGAACGCCTTTTGCAGAACATCAAAATTCAAAAGAACGCCTTGTGTCCGTCCTTGAGGCGTGTTGCATGTCCCCCTATGTGGGTGTTGTATATCCACCTTATGTGGCGTGTTGTATGTCCGCCCTTGTGACGTATATTATGCCCCCCTCTTGTGGGTATTGGTGTTTCTTTGGTATTGTAGTTACTACAATTTTTGTTCTAAGGGTTTTTTGGGCTTGACCCAACCCTTAGCCTGGATGACCCTGTCTATTGCATGTACGACAGTTTGGTCACTTTTCACTCCTTGGTTCGGTTCGAACCTTGTGTATTCATGTAGTTATGTCTATATTTTTCTTTTGTTTGTGTGTCTGTACTTTATTTAGTTCACTGAATGAAGTGCTATTTACAACAACAACAACAACAAAAAGAAGAAGAAGAAGATGATTTTACTAAAGAATCAGAAAAGGTAAAATTGGACCCGATTGAAACCTTAGAACGAGTTTGACAAATGCCAACTTATTCTAATAGTATTTTAAAAATATTTTAAGAATAGATTTATCAAACGCCAATTTCCAATCAAATAATAGTATTTTAGCACAAAAACATTAAAAAATTGTTTTGTGTAAGAACTGATATCTAAAAACAAAAACGTTATCAACCATATACTTAAATTCTCATTTGATTACTTCCAAGTTCCAACCACATGGAAACTTAGGTCTTTGGAACAAATAGAATGAGTAGATTCTTGATAAAAAGCACTAAAAGAACATATATTCAAGGAAAAAGATCCATGTTTAACCAAAAAAAAGAAAGGAAAAAGATCCGTCTATCTTTAATCTTGTTGGGACATATTCGTCAAGACAGTCATTTGATTATTGTCCCTTTTGTTTTTTCTTTTTAGGTAAATTTGACAATGAAAGGAGGCATAATACATGATCAAAGCATATAAGTAGTTGGGGAATTTGTATCTAATGCCTTCGAAATCCTCTATAGTCAACGTGAAAGTCTATATTCTCTTTACACTTCTCTATCATACATTAAGAGAAGGTCGAGATCCAACACAGGATGAATCTGATTAAATCTATTTATTCCTTATGAAACTCTTCATAATGCATCGTAAAAAATTATAAAGAGAACACAGACCAATTTTTTCTTGAGATACACCTGGATTGTTTATATGTGATTTATTTAATTTAGACAGTTTACATAAATGTTAATTGCACAATCTGGATTGAGCAATGAATCTGTGATGTCCAATGTCCGCTGCTCTGAGCTGCCACCAAACAAAATCCACACACACCACTACTCTTACTAACAAATGAAATAATTGGAATCCGGATCATCTCCCTGTTGGGGGAGCACAGAGTGCTCTCCCATTGCTTACCACGATCACATAAACCCGGGGATTGGGTCCGACTGGAAGGAGTTAAAATTTTTTTTTTTTATTTTTTTTCCAAAAAGTATTTGGGTTAACCCGTCGGGGGCCCTGTGCCTGATCTTTGTTCTTAATAACAAAGGATACAATTGGGGGAGCTTTAATTTGTGATAAAAGCTTTTGCCATTTTTGGCGGTGACTTGCACTGCACGCCTCAACTGACTTTGTGCCCGGTGAAAGAACCATGACTCCTAGACTCTGCCGGGCGTCCCCTCATAAAGGAACACTCTTAATTGGCCTTATGGGTCCCACTTCGAAAGTAATTGAATGTTATTAAAGATCCACCAAACCAAATATCCTATTCACTTTTTCATAAATTTCTCCTTCATTGCTTCTTCCTCTCTCTTTTCTAATGCGCGTCAAATTCCACAACAATATCGTTTCTTTTTTCTCCCACTAAATCCCACCCCACGAAAATCTCCATTTGGCTCCTCTAAGCTAGCATCGCTATCGATATATTCCACGAAGTCTGGTAGCTTTCATATTCTTGATTCTAGGTATAGTTTGAGTGCTTCGTAATTCATGCGTAGCACCTACTGTCTACAAAAATCTCGACCAAAATTTTGATCTTGAACTAGATTAAAATTTACTTTTGTAAAATAGACAGCCGATATTAAATCTCGATCTCGATCTCGATTTCGACCTCGATGTAGCTTGTGCCATGTTGCACATTGATTATGAAGCACTGCAGCATGGCCCTTGAATCTTAATGAGGTGGTTATGAGTTTTCTCTTTCACTTGTAGTGTGCTGATGTCAATCTCATTTCCACTGTTGTAGGCAGTGGTCAGTGACCAATGGCCATGATGATGGTGACTGCTCTTAGCTATCTTTTATGAAAATTTGTATGCGCTGAACTGTTCAGCCTGAAACAATGACCGTTGGATCGAGATCTCGATTGAAATTTTTTATCTCGGTCGTTGAAAACAAACATCAAAATCTCAAGCCAGATCTCAATCCGACAATTACATATTATGCTCAGCCCATTTATGAAGCAAGGTCCAGCTTTATGGTGAATATATATATTATCTATAAGCCCAACATGTTGGATCTCCTGTCATTTCATTTATATCTTATCCATGCATGCAATTGCTCAAGGAATGCTTACACCCTCACCACTCATTCAAGAGATGGCATTCCACTTCTACAGCAGATCTTCTGCGACCCTCATCATTTGCTTCTTTTTAAACCCTTATTAGGGTCCTACTCAAGGCCATGGCCAGCAAAGCCATCAAGCAAAAGAAGATGAAGAGAGCGGCAAACTCGCCACCAAAGCTGTCTCTAATCTCCGCTACCTAGAAGGAATTCGGATCCTCATCTCGTCGGAGTAGCACAGAGTGCTCCCAGATGGGTTCTCGACCACACAAAACAGTGGGGCCCATGGATGAAATTTTAAAATTTTTTTTATTTTTTTCAAAAAGTGTTTGTTTTTCACCGTGGCCCCACTGTTTTGTATGGTCCGGAATCCGTCGGGGGAGCTGATCCGGACTCACCTAGAAGGCCTTATTTTAGAACTCAGTGATCTTTTGGATGTAACTAATAGATGATCCATTTCTAACATAGAAATAGACCTGAAAAAATTTCAAGGACAGACAGAGGTGGGATGGAACTCTTTATGGTTTCATATGGTTGTGTGATGGACATGTATGAAAGGGTCACACATTTTTACTTAATCATGTAACTAATCATTTAATCAAGTATGAAAAGTAAAATATAAAAAAATTATTTTTATTGTCCAACTGTATTATACTTCAATTACAAAAGTGGCCCTACTCTTTATAAAATTATTGTTACAATTAAATATTTAAAATATCTATTTTGTCTTTCCAGAATTAAAAAATATTATTAATCATCATTTTAAAAAAATCATATGAAATATCAATTTTACATGTGTAAAATGATTATAATTTTAGATTAAAAAAAATATCAACTATAAGTTAAATAATATAACTTTTAAAGTTATTTTTAGATAATCAAAGATGTCACATCATCTCTTTTTTTTTGGTTTGCCAACCCCGGTTTATAAACCGATGGTTCGACCCGCGTCGCACACCTGGCTGTTGTAGGTGAATCTCTTAGAGGGAATTTTTTGCATCCACAAGGATTCAATACCGAAAATTTGCTTAAGCGAACCAAGCTGCTTACCACTTAGACCAACCCCGTTGGTTGTCACATCATCCTTAACTAATAGAATTTAATAGTAAAGATATAATAATTATAAATAAAGTCTAGAATTAAATTAATAATTTTAAAATATAAAATAAAATAATAATAATTAAACAATAATACAAATACTTATCCTAAAATAAAATCATGAAAACAATTCAATGGTCACCCATTACGTACTGGTCGCTATTCACGTAACGTATCTACCTATTTCTGGAAAGCATTTTCATATACAGGAAGGCATCTTCCGTGAGATTCCTTTCCATTTTTTCTCTATTAACTAAAATTAATGCGATTTAAACAACTTGAAGGGTTCACAAGAAAGGACAAGATACCCCACCTTAAGCGCCATTAGGCAATAGAGGCTATTTTCTATTTTGGGTTCAAGTAATTAAGCCTATTGAATGCTTTTGGCCTTGTTTTTTTCCCCCTTCAAATCTGATTTAATAAAGTAATGTAGTTATCATAATATCAAACCAATACATGGTTTTAGTAGTACATGATGGTATTATCTATTGTCAAAAATAATATTTTTGATTCTCAAAATAAATAAAGAATACATTTAATATTGTTTATATATGAATCAGCTAACATCATACGAGTTTCCTTCTATCTGTCTTAAAATTTTGGATTTCCTACTATTTGAATCTTTGATTTTTGAAGGTTGACTTTCACCTTATAAAGACCAACACCTCATTGTTTAGAAAAAAAGTTTCGATTTTTTTTTCTTTTTTTTTGTGTGAACCAAAAAGAGTTCCAATTTTGTGAGGATTAATAATGAATTCTTTATCTATAAATTAGTTATCTTGTCTTGAGTCGGCATCTAATTCGTCATTTTACATAATAAAGTAATCAAGGGTGTGACATTAGAAGTGGAGCTATCCTAGGGTCAGAGGCCATTTTTCCGGGTCTTACTTGGGTCCTGCGCATTTAATCAAGTCACACATCTTGGACTATTGAAATTCAACGGTCGAGATTGAATCTCGACCTAGATTTCTGATCTGATGGTCCGAAATCTCCGCTTGAAGGTCATGGGCATTGAATGTGCATGACACAAGCAATTTCCCATCTCCACCCCTTTTTTTAAATTCCCCCCATCTAGTTCTCAATTTTTGGAAAATTTTCTTTGACCTTTATATATGTGTGAAATAACATTTGGTCTCTTCAAAATTTTGAATTTTTTCCAAAGTCTTGCTTTTCGATATGTAAAATATTAGTACATGTCCCCCACGATTGAAAAAAAAAAAATTAATGGTAAAAATAATGGGTAGAAGAACCATTATGTTTTGTGTGAAGTATCAGTACTTCCCCTCCGCCCCATCCACAAATGTTAAATCATGGCTCCACCCCTATGTAACATATGTTTCTTTTTATTATATTTGTGTTTTTCTTAGTCTTCACTCTTACGATATAATTGTGCATTTGAATTTAACCTAATGACTAACAAACTGGCAGTAACGACCCTAAGTAGTTGCAGAGCCTTGAAATGAACAAAATGAACTGGAATTACTATGAGTGAACGAAGGTGAGGTGTATATAGATTATCCTGATCAAGGAGAGTTGTTGGATCGTGGTGGCCTGCTTATTCTTGGTCGTCCGATCAAGTTGTTTCTTAGTGTTGGAGTGAAAAATATGGTCTTAGCTCCATTGTTCGCTCTTGATCTAGACCATGCTCCTGAGACCAAAACAAAGTGAAAGTTGGCCGTATCTGAGGAAGGAATCCACCTCCGACGATCAAGTTAGTCAAAGCCAGCAAATCAAAGACTCCATTGAAGAGTGAAAGCCCAAAGAGATGAGGAAGATCATGCTCATTGTTAGGTTTTTTTTATTAAAATTTATATTATCTATATATTAAGTTTCAAAATTAGTTTTTGCATTTATTTTATTTAATTGTTTTGTTTGTGTGTGGGACCCTTGAGGTAAGGGTGGTAATGAGGCACCATGAGTTAAAGAGGCCCTTAATGACTTTGGTTATGAGGCTCTTCATGACATTGGTCATGGGTCTTAAAAGTCTTGGTCATGGTGATGAGGTGGGCTAACTTGAATGGTGGAATTACTCAAATTCTAACTCTTGACCTTTATTTCTCATTTCAACTTCATGACCATTCATGGCCATTACCATGAGTGGGGGTTAAGGTCTTTGAATGAGTTAAAGCCTATTCATTCCAAAGAAGTGAATATGAGAGTTACTTCTCCAAGTAGTGGGGAGGTTAGGTCAAGGGGGTTTATTCACGTTAGTGGAGGAAGGACAAACCATTGATTCTCCATTAGTGGAGAATTGATTCTCCCCTTGTGAGGAGGTGTGGTTTGGGCCTATATAAACCCAACCATTCCTTGCATATTGTGTGCTATTGTGACACTCCTCACTCACATTATTTATTTTACAAAGTTCATTTATTTCTTGAGTTGTCTAAGTGTTGTGCTCTAGCTTTTGGCTCTTTGTAGGGACTAGAAGAACTACCTCATCTTCTAGTTGGAGGTTGCTTTATCTTAGAGGTGGTGGTGCGAAGAACCCTGGAGTAGGGTGCCTCAATTACCTAAAGACACATCAAGGTGTGACTCAACCCATCGATCGGTGGTTCGTTCGATTGCTACTTCAAGCTCTTCAGATTTGCTAAAGATCTTCATCTCTCAATTGTATTGCAATTTCACTTTTGTATGTTTGAAGAATTTGTAATACAATTACCCCAACACTCTTCAAGGGTTAGAAAGCAAACGAGTGATGGTTGGAGTGTTCACAGCTTACCCCATTCAAGCATGGTGATCAGTTTATATATTCGATCCATACCTAAGAGATGGTGGATGTTTCACAGCCCTTAGATGCTTATTTGATGAGATTGAAGGTGGAGATGGCTTCATGCATCTATGACGGTTGACATGCCAGATGATTTGACCGCCTGTCCGCTGTGCCGTCCTATCATGGGATGGACCATTAGTGCCTACTACGCCCGCGCCTTGCAGCCGTCTAGACAAAGAGGCTGACAGCGCTAGGCTTGAGGAAAACCCTAAATTTGGACAGAAGCTTCCATATCCGCTGCGAATATGAGGAATCCTCCGTACCCACGGAGCGTGGGAAAAGACAATCGTGGGGTCCTTCATCCTTGTAGAGAAGTCTTCCGTGAGTACAAGTACTGCGTCATCCTTGGTTTAACTCTTTCCATGGGTCCTCTCGCTAAGTGTTATATTCCGAAAAGTCTTTAATATACGGCTCTTAGTTTAGCATGTGAATCTTTGACCTTACTCCACGTGGCTACCCCTGGCCCATATGATTTTGGTGGATAACACCTAGTAAAAGCTCTAAATTTGTGTCGTATCCATACACAAGAAGTCAAGTGTTTCTTGTCATGCATAGATTACTTGCGTCCCTCATATGTCTTCGTGCAACCAAAGCTCCCTATTTGAGTACAGTTGTGCCAGCCTTATAGGGTTGAACACTTGAACCCCTTGATTCTCTGTACCTTAATTCTATTGGTCAGTTTAATTCATTCCGGTCTAGCCGGTTGATCAAACCGGGCACAACAATAACATTTAAATCAATGGCATAATAATCATACCTCAAACCATAGATAATCTTAATCACCATGTAGCTGGCTTCTATTCTCCCAACGGTAGTATTTTGCTAAGCACCCTTCGCCACTTGCTTTTCTTGTGTTAATATATAAAATCCTTGATGGTTTCAACTTTCACGTTCACTAAAATACTATTTTGCTTAAAGCAAAAAGAGAAAGACGGGCTGAGCCAAATCCGAATTAAGACGAACCCGTCAAATTGCGACCACAGAAAGTAGCGTGTAATTTCATCTCTCGAGGAGTTCAAGCTTTAACGCCCAAGTAAATTTCGTCTCAGGAAGAATTCAAGCCTTGACACCCAAGTAAGGGTTGGCCAGTAAGGGTGTGAATCGGTACTCAACTTTGAATATCGAAAATTGAAACTGTATCATACAGAATTAATATAGTATGGTATGGTTTCCGTATTTGCAAAAACAATATGATAAGGTTTCGATATGAAATCAATATGAAAAAACAGTTTAAACACGGTATATAGTACGGTATAATTTTGGGTGCCAAAAAACCCATTCCACCTTTATGGTTTATTAAGATCCTATACTTAAAAGAAAGTCCTTATTATCCAAAGTGACAATATATGTGTTTATATACGATTGTAGGATCATGAAAGATAATTGAATGCTTTTTACTTGTATAATCAAATATCTAATAAAAAAGAGCATAATTCAGAATAAGATTTTTAATAAGTCATTGAAGAAACGATCTTCAATACATCAACTTGTAGGTGGAACTGTGGGAGTGGAAGAGTAGTTTCACAATAGATTTGGAGAATTGGAATTTAAATACCGAAAAACCTCTTGTAGCGTGTACTTTAAACGTCAAGAGACTAATCAACTTACTTGGTTTGAAATACCAAACAAATAATATTTAGGGTAAATATCACTTATCACCCCTCTTAACTAGACAAATAGCACTTACACCCATTCTTACTCGAATAATATCACTTACCTCCCCCCTTACCTAGCAAATATATCAAACACCTCCCATCTATTAACTTTCTTAGTTAAATTTAACTTTTACTGTTAAATATTTTTCTAAAACCCCAAAATACCCATTGGCTAAAAACATTTTTTTAATTTAAACCCTAAATTACCTTAATCACCCTAGTACATAAAATACTAAATTATCCTCAATTAAATAGTTATTAAAATCCAAAATATCACACTTAAAACCCAAATTATCTTTAATTATTGAAACCCCACAATACTATTTTTTTCTAATTTTATCAAACAACTAAAAAAACACGAACAGCTTGATATCAAAATGCAATTTCAATATTAAATTATTAAAAGCAAATATATTGGGCTTTTAATAATTAAAGACAATTTGAATTTTAACTAGAGTGTCTTGGTTTTTAACCATTATTTTAATTAAGGGTAATTTAGTATTTTATATGTTAGGGTGATTAACATAATTTAAATTTTAAACAAAAAAATTATTTTTAGCCAATGATAGTTTGGAAATTTACAAAAATATTTAACCATAAAAGTTAAATTTAATAGAGAAAGTTAACGAGGGGGAGGTGTTTGATAATATTTGCTAGGTAAGAATGGAAGTAAGTGATATTATCCAAGTAAGAGAGGTGTAACCGTGTAAGTGCTATTTGTCCAGCTAAGAAGGGGAGGTAAATGATATTTATCCTAATATTTAATATAGACTTTAAACGCTAGATGATTCTCTCACATAGTAAAAGGCAACAACCAACTCGGATGCGCATCAAGTCAAAATTCTGATCGCATCGCCCAAAGTGCATGGCTTGATGGTCCTGTACATTTATTGCGTACAACCCAAGCAAAATTGTTTCGAGACATATCGGGTATGGGGCAGTGTAGTGCCGTTTTAGTACAGTTAAATTGGCAGCCTTACGTGCAAGTACTACGATTCTGTTACAAAAGAGAGATGCAGAGAGCATGAGCGTCATTGGTGACGATTAGAAGAACGTAGAGATTGTCACTAGTGACGTTTTATATCTATTGGTGACGACTCCAGGGGATTAATGTATGAAATGTCAAACCTTGTATGTTATCACATGTTGATTAGCACTTGAAGGGTAAATCCACCTAATTATCTCTTATTACTCCGAAAGTAAGTTGTTCTAAAACCTTCAGGCTTCAAGATCTGACCAGTAAATGGTCCAAATTGCCCAATCCAAATACGGCTAGCAACAGAGTCTCTTCACTCATGGAACTTCTGAAAATTTCAAAAAGGAGTAAAGAATCAGTATAAATAGAGAGGGTTGTGGTCCTAACTCTTCCCATGATCCAAGTACCCAAGTTCTTGTTTATGTTCTTGGGAGTCTAGCTTGTAATACCCAGTATTGTTTTTGTTGTTTCCTGAAGAGAGGGAAATGGATGAAAGAAAAAGAGTTGGTGTGAAGAAGAAACACAGCGTTTCTTTCTCATCTATGACTGCTATTTTCATGCATGCAGATCGTATAGATATGCTGTTGATGTTTCTGGGGTTTGTTGGTGCTGTTGGTGATGGATTCATGACTCCCCTCATGTTGTTCATCACTAGCAGAATCATGAACAACTTTGGTACTTCCGGAACCACCGATTCTAGTGTTTTCGTTCATAATGTCAACCAGGTAACCTGAACTACACAGCAAAGAAAAAAACTTTTTCCTAATTTTCTCTGCTTTTACTAAATATGTTCTGTTTTTGGATCACAGAATGCGGTTAACCTGCTGTACTTGTCATGTGGATCCTTCTTTCTTTCCTTCTTAGGTAAGTATTTGTTCTTGAGAATCTAGTTCAGGTAAAGTTCTGAACTCGGTTTAACGGATTTCGATCTTGCAGAGGGTTACTGCTGGACAAGAACAGGGGAAAGACAAGCAGCAAGGATGAGAGCCACATATCTAAAAGCTGTGCTGAGACAAGAAGTGGGTTACTTTGATCTGCAGGTATCAAGCACAGCAGAAGTGATTACAAGCGTCTCAAGTGATAGTCTTGTTATCCAAGACGTTATTGGTGAAAAGGTCCACTTTTTTCTTTTCCTCTCCTCTTCTCTTTTTCATGATTCTTATCTCTGCTAGAATTAAGAAAACTGAAAGGAAATGCAAATCATTTGCAGCTGCCGAACTTCTTGATGAACTCATCAATGTTCTTAGGGAGCTATGTGGTAGCATTTCTGCTCCTATGGAGGCTGGCCATCGTGGGTTTCCCTTTCGTAGTACTTCTACTCATCCCTGGAATGATATATGGGAGGACATTAATGGGAATAGCAAAGAAAACCAGAGAAGAATACAATAAAGCTGGAACAATCGCTGAACAGGCCATCTCATCTATCAGAACTGTTTATTCGTTCGTTGCAGAAAGTAAAACCATGGAAGAATTCTCTGCAGCACTTCAAGGGTCTGTTAAGTTAGGACTGAAACAGGGCTTGGCCAAGGGCTTAGCAATTGGCAGTAATGGCGTTGTCTTTGGCATCTGGGCTTTCATGTCTTGGTATGGAAGCAGATTAGTCATGTATCATGGTGGGAAAGGAGGAACTGTTTTCGCAGTAGGAGCTTCTTTAGCTGTTGGTGGCCTGTAAGTCTCTGATTCTCTCTCTGTCTCTTAACTTCTATATATCTCTGAAGTCTGAACTGAACTTCACATGTTTCTTGAAACAGAGCATTGGGTTCTGGTTTGTCAAACGTGAGATACTTCTCTGAAGCTGCTTCAGCTGGAGAACGTATAATGGAGGTCATCAAAAGGGTACCCAAAATTGATTCAGGAAACTTGGAAGGTGAAATTCTAGAGAACGTTTCAGGTGATGTTGAATTCAAGAATGTCGAATTTTCTTACCCATCAAGACCTGATAACGTAATCCTTCCAGATTTCAACCTAAAAGTTCCTGCTGGAAAAACTGTAGCTTTAGTTGGAGGAAGTGGGTCAGGAAAATCTACTGTTATAGCTTTGTTAGAAAGATTCTATGATCCACTTAATGGAGAAATTCTATTAGATGGAGTTGCCATTGATAAGCTTCAGCTCAAATGGCTAAGATCCCAGATGGGTTTAGTAAGCCAAGAACCAGCTCTGTTTGCAACTTCCATCAAAGAAAACATTATTTTTGGCAAAGAAGATGCCACCATGGATGAAGTTGTAGCAGCTGCAAAAGCTGCTAATGCTCATAATTTCATATCTCAATTGCCTCAAGGATATGAAACCCAGGTGGGTGAGAGAGGAGTTCAGATGTCAGGAGGTCAGAAACAGAGGATAGCAATAGCGAGAGCCATAATCAAATCACCTAAAATCCTTCTCCTAGACGAGGCAACAAGCGCGTTGGACTCGGAATCGGAACGAATCGTTCAAGAAGCATTGGATAAAGCGGCGATTGGACGAACCACAATCGTGATCGCCCACCGACTCTCCACAATCCGCAACGCTGACGTGATCGCTGTGGTGCAAAACGGACAGGTAATGGAGACCGGGTCACATGACGAGTTGATCCAAGATGAAAACGGGTTATACTCGTCACTCGTCCGATTCCAACAGATAGAGAAGCAGAGAGAAGAACCCAGTAACATGTTCACCACTGTCGAAAACGGCAACAGCAGCAGTAGGAGAAGCTCCATTATAATGAGTAGGTCGAGCTCTGCAAGGTCAGAGAACAGAGCAGAAGGTGATTCAGTGTTCACTGAACAGAAAAGCTTACCTGTACCATCATTTCGAAGGCTGTTGATGTTGAATCTTCCTGAGTGGAAACAAGCAATCTTTGGATGTGTAGCTGCGATCTTTTTTGGAGCAGTTCAACCAGTTTATGCATTTGTGATGGGAAGCATGATATCAGTTTATTTCTTGACTGATCATAGTGATATAAAGAAGCAGACGATGACCTATTCATTGTTCTTCGCATCACTGGCTGTGTTCTCTCTGGTGATTAATATTATTCAACATTACAACTTTGCTGCCATGGGTGAGTATTTGACAAAGAGGGTGAGAGAGAGAATGTTGTCTAAGATACTCACCTTTGAAGTTGGATGGTTCGATCAAGATGATAACTCTACTGGTGCAGTTTGTTCCAGGCTTGCCAAGGATGCCAATGTGGTATGTTTTCTCTCTGCATTGCTCACCCATTTAAATTATTATCATGCTTATTAGTTCTTGACATCAGAATGATCATAGCTTCAAAAAATTTTGTCTTTAGATTCCTTTAGAAATAATTTTTTCTCTTAGAACTTTTACCAGTCATTAGTATTATGTAATCAGGACAGTACGTAAAACGATAAGCTACAAAACTGGTATCGATTGCCAGTTCAAATCCTTTATCCTAACGGATAAAGATCGGTGACTCCCTCACATTTCTTTACCACACATTATGAGGGAGGTCCACTTTTGATTTTTTTTTTTTCTTTTTAATTAAAATTCAGAGGTAGACCTTTATCCTGACAAGTAAAGAATTCGAATTCATAAATCACTTGATACGGGCAATCTAATACTAATAATTAGAAAAGTTAGCATTCAATGATCATACATAAAGAAGGTACGAAAAGTAAACTCTACTTACTTGTACACAATGTCTAAATAACATATAGATGACATATCATTTCAAACACGACATAAAATCAAGTTTGAGACTGCTTCGTATACCACCAAAGATCAACATGTGGCCAAGGTGCCACTTCAAACGTGAAAATGGATGTACACCATTGACGTAAAAATAGCAACACCTTGGCCATGTGTCGACCTTTAAGATTTGTTAAATGATATCGAGCTTGTGATTGCTATAAAGGTGTTGAATCCCACATAAGATGAAGCCCACAAGAAAATTGACATAAGTATTTAAAAACCTCATAAGATGATCTAATCCTCTCAATTTTTTATTGTATAATCCATTATGATTATATAATGTTATAGCATCTCTTTGTTTAAGTTATTTGAAGTAACTCTTACATAGATCATGTGTCACATAATAATTATGTATTCTCTAAAGTCAGCACAACCAATAGATATCCACCCTCTTTAGTGCAAATAAATATAAAATGGTTTCTACCATACATCTTATTTCAGTTTTTTTTCTTTCTATAAAATTTATAGTTTAGATGATTTTTATAGCTAAAGTATGGATTCCTTAACTGTAGCAATGGATCCATGATGGGTAGAACATGAAGACATCTGTGGATTTTTCTTTTTCTTTTTTTAGTTGTTACTTTATCACATATTCTTCTTCAGCAAGACTTGGCGTAAGGGAAACAAAAATCTATTCTTTATTATCTTCTTTTCTTTGAAAAGTTAATTGTTTGATTAGAAAGTTCTTCAAACAAGCATCATTGAACACTTTCTGCAATAAAATGGTTTAGTGCGCCGTTTGACAAACCTTTTTCCCCTAAAAAGAACGGCTATCAAGGAAATTAAGGTAATCCAATCATGTAACTATTCCATGGTGGATGTGGAAGGTGATACAAGACAAATAGGCTTCACAAAGCTTGCGAAGCTCGATTCGTTAGAGTTTAAATTGTCTATCAAGTTAGAGGTTTGTGCTCTCCTCGTATCTCTTCACTACAGCATAGGAGAAGATTCACGGAATCCACTGGGAGTCTTGTTTTTGATTCATTTTTTCTAAACTCAAAAATTAACCCTCCTGACATATGATAGAAAAGTGTGAAGAAAACACAGATCTTTACCTTCAATCTAGACTCTCTTCGTCATGCGTGAGGTTTTGCTGAATAAGGCCATTGCTTTCATCCATGAAACCTTTAGTAGAAGGCTGATGTCATCCGTGACTTGGGCTCTATTAACATAATGCGATAGATAAGATTTCCAAATGAGTTTCTTATATCATCATTAGAATCCTAGTTAATCGCTTTCAAGTGAGTAATCAAATATTTGTATAGCTTTCAGTCAATTAGCAATAAAGCTTCGTTTAAATATAATAACAGAAAGCTGCTTTCAGGTGAGATCACTGGTGGGAGATAGAATGGCTCTTCTGGTGCAAACACTCTCAGCTGTGACCATTGCTTGCACGATGGGTTTGGTTATAGCATGGAGACTTGCAATTGTGATGATCGCTGTGCAACCCATTATCATCATTTGCTTCTACACCCGGCGGGTGTTGCTCAAGAGCATGTCTAGCAAAGCCATCAAAGCACAAGATGAGAGTAGCAAGCTTGCCGCCGAAGCCGTCTCCAATCTCCGCACTGTCACCGCCTTCTCCTCGCAGGGACGGATCCTCGCCATGCTCGAGCGAGCTCAAGAAATCCCAAGAAGTGAAGGCATTCGCCAATCCTGGTTTGCTGGTATTGGTTTGGCTTTTTCGAATTCTCTCATGACATGTACTTGGGCTCTTGATTTCTGGTATGGTGGGCAGCTTGTTTCCCGTGGCCATATTACCTCCAAGGCCTTATTCCAAACCTTCATGATACTAGTTAGCACTGGTCGTGTCATAGCTGATGCTGGGGCCATGACCACCGATTTGGCAAAAGGTTCAGATGCGGTTGGGTCAGTTTTCTCGATACTTGATCGGTTCACCGGAATCGAACCTGATGACCCTGAAGGTTACAAGCCCCAGAAGTCATTAACAGGTCGCATTGACATTCAAAACATTGAGTTCGCCTACCCGGCGAGACCCGATGTCATCATCTTCAGGGGATTCTCCCTGAATATTGAGGCTGGAAAGTCGACAGCTCTAGTAGGCCAAAGTGGGTCAGGGAAATCAACCATCATTGGATTGATTGAGAGATTCTATGATCCACTGAAAGGAACGGTGAGGATTGACGGAAGAGACATTAAATCATACCATCTGAGGTCCTTGAGGAAGCACATAGCATTGGTGAGCCAAGAGCCAACACTATTTGCTGGGACAATTAGGGAGAACATTGTCTACGGCAGGGCTGGAGCTTCAGAGAAGGTAGACGAAGCAGAGGTAGTAGAAGCAGCAAAAGCAGCAAATGCACACGATTTCATAGCATCTTTGAAGGATGGGTATGAGACATGGTGTGGGGACAGAGGTGTGCAGTTATCAGGAGGACAGAAGCAAAGGATAGCAATAGCAAGGGCGATACTGAAGAACCCAGCAGTACTGCTGCTGGACGAGGCAACAAGCGCATTGGACAGCCAATCCGAGAACGTGGTTCAGGAAGCATTGGAGAGGCTGATGGTTGGAAGGACAAGCGTGGTAGTAGCACATCGCCTTAGCACTATTCAGAATTGCAACCTCATTGCAGTGTTGGAGAAGGGAAGAGTAGTGGAGAAAGGGACTCATTCGGCACTTCTGTCGAAGGGCGGAGCTTACCATTCCCTTGTCAACCTCCAACGCACACCGTCAACACCGAGTTGAGAGTTTACATGAGAAGGCAAAACTGTGATCATGGGCAGAGACCTAGACAAGGCAATGCCAGTCCCAGGAAATCCAACAGATGTGGTACCAGTGTCAATTGAATTAGAAGAAGCAACAAGCAATCCATGAGACAGGAATGGTAAAAAACGCTTGTCTAGTCCAAACCAGTAACGACTTTAAACTAAACTTGCATGTTCAAACTAATTGAGCTTAGCAGAATAACGATTAATAGAACAAAGCATATTTCTTCCCCAAGCATAATAAATTGAAAGTCGCATTATCTATAACTGGACCAGTTACAAAGACCATATATGCGTCAAGTACCTTGTATGGCACCACACGTATGTTGCAAGTGGATTAGAAAGAGACTCGAAAAATGGCAGGCAAGGATCAGGAATCAAGAAGGCTTCTCGTAAGAATTCTGATCTCTGAAATCCACAATGGCAGATCGAATCATTTCAGCCACCTGGGGTTGCACAAACAAGTGTGTGCTATCAAGGATGTGTATTATAAATTTCTGCGAAGCCGGAAGTGAGTTGTTCATATTAATGATGAACTGTGCCATGGGTATGTCACTGGAAGAAATAGAAAACATTAAACCGTAAGTAGCAAATGAGTGACAAAACACAGTAAAACGAAATGTATAATGCTTAGACAGGATAAAATGAACCACAAAATTTTTGACAACCCAATACAATCAACTATCAATGGTTAGACAGTCCACAGGATGCCAATAGCACACAAACGCTAATGGCTTAAAAAAAAACAGCAGCTACCTTGATGGTTAGGATCCCCAGCACCATTTGACTGGTGGGAAAAAAATTGCTAGCTTGATCCCAGATTCAAAGTTCAAACTAAACACCCCCGGCCCACAATGAGCACCCAGGTTGATAAGCAAAACTACTGCCCAGGGTCTAAGGAGGTTTGGCAACACAGGCCCCATCATTGATGTTAAAAGAAGTGAGACCATGTTATAAATCAACAGAATGGGGACTGAGGTTACTGACAAACTCAATAAAAAAGAATAAAGAGAACCAAATGATCACAAGAAAAGAGGTTCAATGCCAAAATTATCTACCATGTGATAAACAGCCCCTTGGTAGCATTGACCATCGTGTGCAGGCAATCTGAGTGTAAGCAATTTGAACTGCATCAGGAACCAAAACAACAAATGAGAACTGTGTACCCTTCAAAAGTTCTAATATTAATCAGCAGTAACACTGATAAAACCAGAGCATTGTATGGGACCTAAACAATGGTGTAGCCCATATATATATATATATATTGTATAAAATTCAATTCATGCCCATCAGTGCAACAGTCTTAAGCAAATTACAGTTCCAAGACCAACCACTCAACTGTAAAATAATCTCATTGAAATTAATTCTATAAATGACCCCACGACAAAATATAAGCCTGCAACAGTGAGGATTCAGAGGAATCATACAAGACAAAATTCAAAAGACTGGCTGCTATGTCACTATAGATATAATACTGTCTCAAGGTATCTAATTAGTACAATGAAATCCAAAAGATTGACTAATGATGTCATCATATAGACAGGATAGAATCATAGAATACATCAACAAACTCAACCTTGTCCCAGCTAAGTAGGCTGGCTATATGGATCCTTGCCCTCAAATGTGATATATGCTGGAATACAACAGTCCAAAAATGTAGAAAATTCATATGAGATCATCTACAATATTGCAATAAACAAATTTTCAACCCTACTCCCAACCCAGCAACAAACATTGTATTACAAGTAAACACAAATGAGCTTGCCTGCAGACAGAAAAATCATACACCACATTATAAGCAGTCCCATGGTTGATAACCTTCATAGTCTACCACCCTTAAGATGAACCATTTGGCATTGTTGAGTATGGCTCATGCTTCACATTGTGTTGCCGACGGACATGGGGGTGTGGGGGCAGCGCTCCCATAGCCTGTAGAGGGTTCATGTTTCTATGGGTCTCAGAATTTCTTTACAGTTTGTGCTTGGGCCCATGAATAGCTGTGGCTTAGGGTTTCTAAGCACATATATATATATTCTCTTGTAACAGAACATTGTAAGTTGTTGTTTTCGAGAAGAATATAGTGAAAAACCTAATGCTAGACATAGCCTCACATTGAGGTGAACTAGGGTAAAATCCATGTCTCCTTTTTTGTTTTCTATTCAATTGTGTGTGATTGATCGCTCTAATCCTAACAGGCATCACCACCATCAATCTAACACAAGTACTACCACAACCCAACTAAATAACAATAGATCAGAATGAAACAAGTCAACACTTATGGGACTTCCTGCAAAGTGCAAACCATTATGAGGTTGCAGCAATCCTTAAACCAACAATATACAAAAATATGCCACCTCCACTACTAGACTTGGTGTGCCTTTTCAACCCCATTGTGCACTAGAGGTTTCAAGTAGAATCTGTTGTTACTGCCGGAAGGTCAACTAAAACAAACCCCACTAGGAGCAAAGCGTGCCGTTGGCAATGGTTCTACTACAGTACCACAAATTCGCAAGCTGATCCTAACTAATCATTGTTGTTCATTGTATTCCGGAGGAACTACTTCGTTAGGATTGGGGTTTGCCACGATTCTTCCTGAATAGCCTGGATTCTCCCATTGAGAGTCACTTTTTCAAGGATACATGGAAAAATGCCCTAGGGTCATCCAGGGTTCTAACACCTCTTCATCTTTTATATTCCATTCTACAATCTGGTTGTCCAACAAGTGCCATAAAATATTCCATTATTATGTCATTGAAAGTCATCTTTTTGCATCCTTGACATTGCCATGAAATTTATACATAAGAAAGTTACCTTATTGCTGCTAAGAATAAAATTGGGAAGTTAAAAGCATGGAGTTTCTTAGAAATGCAATAATGCTTTAAAATGCCAAAGATAACCCATTGAGAAGCTAGTACTTTGTACTCTGCATGAAGGAAATTTTGCAACATAATTCTTCACTAAGGTCAGACCTAACTAACCCAAAAGAATGATGGATGGGGAGAGACAGGGATGGACAGACACCCAGACTCAGCAAGTGTAAGATCAATGGATCTAGAGAAAGCATAGAAAATAAAGCAATTAGGAAAAGTTATTCAGTAGATGGCAAATGAGTTTGTTCCATCTTATAAAGAGGAAAAAACATTTAAAGAATATTTTCTGATCAACAAGTAATCTATTCCATATGAAAAGGCAAAAGTTGGTGCCCTTGTAGGCTTGTAGCTGTTATATTTCTGGCATGAGTCGCATGACTATAGTTCTATTGAAGCAGAAGCAGGGTTCAACTATAGGAAGGTTAACTTTTCAGAGTGCCAATAATGTAGGGGGAAGTACGGAATAACCCAACCCAGATATCATCCACAGTAATGTCTAACAGTCCCAATAATACAGGCCAACAATCAGCAGCTCAGGGCTGCTGTAAGCCTATAGCAAATATGACTCCAAGCCCGCCAGCAGCACAAAAAACTGGGTCGACTGGAATTCTCTAGATGAAGTAATCCTCTCAATATGGTTAAGATAGGAAGAAAGTCTGCAAGACAGCCACTTGAGGTGGCAGCAGGAACTTGAGGAATCCAGGAAACCGCAGGTGCTAATATAGGGTCATGAACAAACTGCAACAGGTGATGTGAACACAAAGAGGAGGTCCACCAGAAGCCACAAGGGGGCTTAGTCCTCCCTGGTCTATGCACACCCCTCTAGGGGTAAATTTGTTTTTTCTGATTTTTCCCCCCTCTATTTTGGTTGTTAGTTTCAGATTAGGAATCTAATCTGATTTTAGAGTCCCAACTAAAGTGTTTTAATTAGTTGGATAAGTTTTTTATCTACATAGGATTAGTTGGACAAGGTTCCTACTTGGTTAAGGAACCTAAGTTAAGGTCAATTAGGAATAGAGTTTGATCATGTTTAAAAGTTGTAAAAGGCTATAAATTCTCAAGCCTGCCAGAGAAGATTTCAGTTTTAAATGAATAAAGATATCTGAGAATTTACAGCCAAGGAGGTTTTGGTTCCTTTGAAGGGGACCCTGTGGTTGTCTATTGCATTCTAATTTTGCAAAGTTCAGTTCTAAAATAAAGTATTCAAGCATCGATTTCAGCAACGGATCTCCACTTCCAAATGCAGAATTTCAGATCAAGAGTTTTTCAGGTAAGTTCAGCTCTCCTGCCCCATTGCAGACCCCCCCCCTTCTTCTTCCCCTGTTCCGTGCACCCAAGGAATCCCATTCTCAGGCCTTCGCAGCCTCTCTAAATCCCTTTCCCCTCCCTGTTCAGATCTGGAATCCCTCCCCCAACCACTTACGACTCCTGGAATCAATTCCCCACCTCCCCAGCCCCACGATGCCTCGAAACCCCTCCCCCTCTCTCTCGGTACTCTGTTCCTGGCGGAAAAACAGAAAAAGAGAAGTGCAGGAAAAAAAACAAGAGAAAAAAACAGGGAAGATTGATAAGAAGAATCAAAAGAAAAAAGACAAGAAAAGAGAATTCTAGAGAAGTTCCAGATCCTTTCCTAAATTCTGATTCAACCCTTCAACTATTCCTTCTCATCCATGGGAATTCTGAAACTTTCCCATACTCCCCTAGATCCTTTGGATCAAATTCCGACCCTCTTGGATGATACCATAGCTTACCAAAATTACCCAATTCAGACCCAAAACCTTGGATTTACCCAAAATAGGAATTTCTGAAATTTCATGGATCCCTTCTTCCTTGGTTTACACCAACAGGTCTCAAATCAGCACGTCCTGGTGATCAAGTGGAAGTCTTGGACAGCGGTTAGATCCCCAAATTAGCAGCTCCATAGGATCTCAAGTTGCAGAGAAAGGTCTTCATTAATTAGTTGCAGGTTTGAAACTCAAAATAGAAACACAAGGGAATTGAGAAAATGGAGATCTGGTGGTTCAAGGAATAGGAGGATAGAATGGGTTGACTCTCTTAGTCTTCCCTGGGCACTGCATCTCAAGGCATTGCACTGAGCAAAGCAAAATATCATTACAACAACAATTAACTCAGCCTATCCCAACTTAATGGGGTCAGCTGCGTGGGTTCAAGCGAAACAAAGCAGGAAAAATTGATGTATAAAGGGAGATGAAAGGGGAAAAGAAGGATGGAAGATGAGATAAGAAATACAAAAAATTAAAACCAATAAAATGTAAGATGTAAGTACGAGGAACGAGGTACAGCCCGGTAAGGAGAATCTCAAATGGGGTCTGCTCCATTGATCCTTGCCCTCCCATAGGCTCTATCCAAGGTAATACTCGATACAAAACCATGGAAAACATCATTGATCTTCATTAAATCCTGTGTGCAGACTTACAATATATTACATTATACAGGACGAACTTCCCTAAAATAAACAAATCCCAGCAGTGGGGATTAATATTTTATTTCCAAGCAATCAGATAATTTGCAACTTAGAACTAATATATAAGGCAACAACAGACTGAAATGGATACATAATAAATGCACCACAACAATCAGGTGAGCATTTTCCCAAATCACAACTAAACAGGGTCTGCTGAGTGCTGAACTAAAACAAAACAGAAACTACTAGATGAAAGTTAGGCCTACCTTCCAAAACTATAATTAGAAGCCAACAAAAAATAAAGAGTAGATGATATACAGGATTATTTGTTCTCCACACAATATGGGCATGAACCCCACAAGATCTTCTAGAAACATTCCATACAAGGCAATATGGGCTATGACATTGTTCACATGAAAAATACCATTAACAGTGTTCTAGATCTTCACTTCAAACTCCACCAGCTGTCAAGGGGCCCACCCAATATCACTCCTTCAGCTACCAGCTTGGTATGGATGAAATAGGACCAAATGAAGGCTGCCTGATAGCCTAAATTTATGGGCCAATCATGAACCAAGTTTTGAAGCCCCAATCAAGATCTAGTACTACACCAGCAAGGCATGTGTACAAGCAAGCAGGCAGTAATGAAGGCTATTAATAAGACATTTTGTTTGCCACCTAGCGTGGACATTCAACGGAGGCTTGTTTATGCCCCTACGGAGAAGTGATTTCATTCAGATTGACGGAATTAGAAGAATGGGGGGCAGACCTAAGATAACCTTAAGAGAAGCAGTGAGAAAGGATATGCACAGCTTAGGCCTTGTGTCTAGCATGGTCTCTAACAGGGCTGACTAGGAGGCAAGAATCCATGTAGCTAACCCCAATTAGTAGGGACAAGGCTTGCTGTTGTTGTTGATACATATATAGACATCAGTGAAGAAAATCTGGTCTATACAGCTTGACTGCTAGGTGAGAGTGCTCAATGATCAGCTAGCCAGCTATCACTTGGTTATTGAGTTTCCTTTCACAGCTTTTCATTTAAATATTGGACTTGGGAGGATCCTTTAAGTTATCATTGATAACCACCTACAGATTCAAGCTGTGGAACAACTAGAATTCAATGGGGCTGTAATCACACAAGCATGGGATGGAGACAGAGGATCTGAATTCATCTATTTATAATCATTCAATATTTTTCTTCCAACAACAAGTATAACCTTATTGCAGCTAAATGGGGTCAGTTATATGGACACAAGCTTCTTCTCTTCTTTTTTTCCCCTCTGACCACATGATATCTGACCTTAACATCTTCCAAGTTTGTACTTTGTCATGTGTTAAAGCAATCTTTCTATGTTAATAGCTGCTTGGACTTCCTCATCCCACCACCACTTCTCCCTAGGAGCCAAAATTATACCCTTTGAAATCCCTAGGACTTCACGATCAACCTTCTTAATACAAATTGCCATCTCAATCCACACCTCGTTGGTATTTCCCTCTCCAACCTTCCTTGGTGAAACATTTTATTGGTAAGTGATTCAAGATCTCCATGTAGTCAACTCCATCACATATTGGTTGCAAACATGTTTTGCCTCCTTGCAATGCTTTGTAACGAGGTACTTATCCAAGACCACCAGTTTATATTGAGTAGTTAAGTTTTGTGGATATAAGCTCACCATCCTTACGTAGAACTCCCTCAGATACTACTCTAGTTAGGAAGAAGTCTATTTGGCTTGTGCATCACCCACTCTAGTAGGTATCTAAATGTTCTTCCCACCTTTTAAAAAAAGGTGTTTCCGATGCACATATCAGAGGTGGTACAAACTCCAAAATTGAGATCCTTTCTTCATTCCTTTCCCAACTCCAAATACTCTATGAAGGTTTTAATAGATAATGTGACCGTTCTAATGATATAATACAGGTTCTGGGTTCCATACTTGGAAGTTGGAACGTGAAAGACTAACCAGATAATCAGATATTAAGCAAGCTTTACAGGGTATCGACTGATTAAGAGACTGATTAAGTTCTAAAACATCATATCACAATTATACCAAATATTTAATCGTGAGAATAGCTTGATAAACATTTGCATCACAATTCACAAGTGGAATATAAGACTAAACTGGAAGAATGCATACCTGGAAATGACAATCAAACTGAAGAGTGTCGGTTTGAACTACCAATATTCTTGGATTTGGCCAATTCACAGTAACTCTGTTGGTTATTCGGCGAAAACAATAAGAACACTACGAACAAAAATGGACCAAAAGGGGAAAAACCGATTATTATTTCACTTACCTAGAAGGCTCGGCGTATCGAAATCGCACCACCAGGAGATGCTGAGGCGAAGAAGACAAAATCGATGGACTGGGCGACCAGAGATAGTGAAGATGAAGAACAAGTATCCCTTTCGTAAGAAGAGGGGATAGGGTTGAAGGAGGAAAAAGACGCTGAGTCTTAACGGTTAGAAGCTTGTTAGAGATAGAGACGAGGAAGAACAACGATCCCGGTTGAGATGGATTTTAAGATTTTTATCCGCTCCCGTTCTCTGACCCTCCAGTTTCCTCCTGTTTTCCATTAGATTTTTGACACGTGGTAAATTCGGATCCAACGGTGAAGACATTTCATTTTCAAATGAGGGCTTAAGGAAGTTCTTCTTCCGTTTCTCTGTCGTTCTTCCGTCTGAGCAACTCTTTAACGTCAGTTGCCATTGTCTCACAAATCCTTCAAGCAACTCTTTGAGTAATTCCACACTTAGAGAAACAACTTTATAAGGAGAGACGAGAGGCAGAGTACAGATCCCAAAAATCCCTAATTCCCTCTCTCTCTCTCAGAGACTCTCTCTTTCTCTCTCTGCGCTTTGTCATTCCGCTCGCTCCCACTTGCCTCCTTTCTCTTTCTTTTTCTTATCTCTCTCCATCCAGGTTTCTATGTTCCCAGGGAATGCAGAGAGATGGTGGGAGATTTGCGATACAAGTCTGAATTCGGACCAAGAGCCAGGAAGAACATCGGAGGCAGGACTTGCCACCGTAAACTTGTCGAAGACGGGTAGTAGCTAGATTCCTTTCTCTCTCAATTTCTCATTCTCAAACTGTAATTTAATTCCTCCCGCGACGCACGCGAATAAGGGCATCGATTCTCTCTTATGTTTCAAAGCTTTATCTTTAATTTCTGTTTGATAAGTAAAAGACTCTCCAATGGCGGACAAGAATGGAGCCTATGGCGGCAACTTCTTCTGTGCTTCACGGCAAGTACTTGCCGAGTGAGGTGTTCTTCTGGGACATAGTACCTTTGCCAAGGTTTACCTCGCTCGAAATATACAGAATGGAAAGTCCGTCGCCATGAAGATTGTTGGAAAAGAGAAGGTAATCAAAGTTGGTATGACGGAGCAAGTAACTGACGTTAACGAGTTGCTCAGACGGAAGAACGGCAGCAACTGAACAGAGAAACGGAAGAAGAACTTCTTTAAACCCTCATTTGAAAATGAAATGTCTTCACTGTTGGATCCGAATTTACCACGTGTCAAAAATCTAATGGAAAACATGAGGAAACTGGAGGGTCAGAGAACGGGAGCGGATAAAAATCCCGGTTGAGATCATCTCAGACTTAGTTTTTCTTGCTGACAAAATTCAAAATTGCCCTTAACTTAAAAAGACAAAATTTTCCATATTGAAAATATATTTGACTTATATAAATGTCTTATATCTCCTGTATATAATTTTGTACTGGCACCCAAAATGGAGGCCGGAGGCCTTAAAACACTGAAACCCTACTTTATGTTTAAAAAATACAGACCTCAAAATTGAATTTTCATTAGATATATTTGTTAAATTCATTACTAAAATAGTTAAATCACTATTTATTTTAAAAAATATACCTATAATAAACAGTATTTGAAAGATTTTCAATGACAAATTAGACAAATATATCAAACGAAAATTCAATTTTGGTGTCTCTATACTTTTTAAACATAAAGTGAGGCCCAACAAGAACTTAGGTTCGGTGAGGACAATAACCACTTGAACCCTTTTGGTCATCTCTTACTAGGGAAGCTACTTGGTCTCAAAAAAAAGGGTTATCACTATCTTTATTTTTCTTGCAAACTTGGAACTAACGAGAAAGATGAAAGAAAGGGAGAATTTGAAACTTAAATTGGGTTTGGGTTTTCATTGTATCTTGTAGTTTCATTTAGAGTTTTAATCTTAGCCTTTGGATTAGCATATGCTATGTGGTAGATTCTTAGACCTTAATGGGCCCTCCTTGTAAGATGTTATCCCTAAAGAGGAGCTGAACCCACAACTTGGGTGTGATCTTGTGGACTTTGAAAGGAAAATTACATGATTAGCTGCTTTTAGTTTTCATTTTACAAAAGTAACAATTCAATGTTTCACTTAACAAAACTAGCTAAAACTAACCAAAATGGTGATTTTTCATCCATTTAGACATTTTTATCCCCAAAAATGTCAAAATGGTGAAAAATCACTATTTTGGTTAGTTTTGTAAAATACAAATTCAATTTTAACTAGTTTTATTGAGTGAAACATTGAGGGTTTAAACCAGGGGTGGCTCCGGTTGGCAAAGCCCAACGCTTCAACATAGTAGGTCAGAGTTCGAATCCCCTCGGGACCAGCCCCACCTATATTAATTATATAAAAAGCACCTTGAGGATGTAATCGTAGTGCGCACAAATTAGCCCAGATGAACCTCATTAAAAAAAAAACATTGAGGGTTTACTTTTGTTAAAGGAAACCTAAAAATAGATAATCATGTAATTTTTCCGACTTTGATAGATGGGAGGGTAGTATCGTAATTTAAATATTCTCCTTCACATTAAAAAATTATGCATTGCAAATAATTTTTAATTTCCTCTCCTTTTTGTTTCCTTGTGATGTAGCTTTTTTATATATATATATATATATATATATATATATATATTTATATATATATATATATATATATATATATATATATTAGGGGACATACAGTGTACCATAGGGAGCATTGAACCCATAACATCTTTACTAAGAGGAATCAGTCAACGATTCCCTTCAACTGGACGCTAGGAAAACCCTAACATTTTCTCGTTTCTGAAGCTTTTGCCGCCGCATCGTCTTGAGGTGGACCTCCTCTTTCACAGTGTTTCTCCACTTCCTCCTTCACCTACTCTCTCTTCCCCTCCCAGCCGCCTCTCCCTCTCTCCGCCTCTCTGTTTTTCATATTTTTTTCCTTTTTTCCCCTGCTGCTCCACTTCCTCTCTCCGACTCTCCTTTCTCTGATTTTTCTGTTCTTTTCAACCCTTGATTCTGCCTTTTCCATCTCCCTTTCTTCGATTATTGGTTTCGTTTTTTTACTGGTTTCCATCCCTTACCTCCCTTATAATCTACCATCTCATCTCTTCTCAGGTTTTTTCGTTTTTCCTCTGGTTTTATCTATCGCCCATTTTTTATCATTTTTTGTTTTCGTTTACTATTTTTTATGGGTTTTATCCATCGCCCCTGCTCTCTCCATTTCTTAGCAGTCTTCTCTTCACTCCTCTGTTTCAAAGCTTCTGGAAAAATTGGCAAGACAGAAGACAGGATGGTTGATGCAAGTGTTGGGCGAATTTTCTGGGATTTTGGAGTTTGTTTTATTAATTTTTGTTCGTCTTCTGCTGATGGTGATATCCTGGGTAGTGGCTTTAAGATGGGAGTTCATAAATGGGTGTCTTTTGCCTCAACAACTGAGTTGGCGTCTTTGTGGCATGTTCTGTCTTCGCGTTTGTGGCGTGCTCATTTGTCACCCTGGTGGCGTGTGGTTTGTAAGCCCTTGGGGCTTGTGGTTTGTATGCCCTTGGGGCATGTGTTTTGTCCGCCCTTGTGGCATGTTCTGTCTTTGCCTATGAGGCATGTCATATGTAAGCCCTTGGGGCGTATGGTTAGTCAGCCCTTGTGGCGTGCTTAGTTTTCACCTTTGAGGCATGGTTATGTCTGCATCGGTGTCCGCCTGTATGGTGTGTCTCCGCAGGCGGTGGTGGTGGTTATGTTTATCATACCCATTAGGTTTTTCTAGCTCTATGGTTGTCACAACCAGTATTCTGAGGGTTTATTGGGTTCGGCCCATCCCTTAGTTTTTGTTTTTTCTTTATGTTCGATGTTTGTCTGTGTTATATTTCAATTATGAATGAAATGTTTGAACTTTTGACCCAAAAAAGAGGAATCAGTCATTATAGAAGGAAAAAAAAACAAGAAAAAAGAGAGGTGTTAGTCATTATCCATTGAGCTACCTACAATGGTCAGTGGCATTGAAAATTTCCCGTTTAATAATATCAATCTTGAAAACGCTTTGCTCAAGTCGATTCAAATTCAAAGTTCAATTTTTTTAGAAAGAATTCATTTCATTTATTGTTATGTCTAAGTGGTGTCTAGATGTCAAGGCCAAGCTATATTCGATTAAAAAAAATATTCCCAAATAAAATGCAACTCAAACTAATGGAAGAGTTGGGTCGTTATGGCATTATATATGAGGGCAATGTACCACATAATTACAAGAGTTTGTTGTTTATGTATCACTGGCTTTATTAATAATAATTAAGACTAGTGGCAACATTATATTCTCACCATATACCATGATTCTTAATATCAAATTTAGGTCTGTGAATTTTGGTCCTCTTTGAGAGTCTTATAGATTAACATAATTTTTGATAAATTCAAGGGATAATTACTATTGCCCCCTTATACTTTGGTTTTATTACTAATCAAATCCCCTTCTTTGTGAAATTACTATTGCCCCCCTTACTTCTAAAGGTGGTAAGTGGCTGTTAACATCAAATATGAAATGTTTATTTTGCCCTTAAAATTAAGAAGTAAGAAAATATGACATTACCCTCATTTATAAAAACTATATTGCATGTCAATTATATCCTTAAAATCTTTTATTTTATAATTAGTTTTGGATTTGGTGGGACCACATGCTTATGATTGTTGAAACTTTCACATTCCACTTAAATTTTTCATAATCACCATGATGGAAGTTTTACAAACAAATTAGCATACAATATCTAATTGATAAAAAATTTGGTAATATGCATTATGGTCAGCATATATTAGGTGATTTTCAATTTTCAGCTTTGAATTAAATTTGATATTTCTTAATATTTTAGTTTCTATTTAATTACATCTTTCCTTTATTTTGTGATTTATTTTTAAATAAAAAAAATCACATATTTCCTTTATTTGGTGGTTTCTTAATTTTTTTCCTATTAAGGGTAGTATTATAACTTGAAAAAAGAGCAAATAAGTAAAAAGATAATTGCAGGGTTATCTTTGGGATTTTGAAAAAATATATAAATGACACATCATCAGTAAACTGACGGAGCTTAACGATAGGGGGCATTAGTAATTGTTGACAAAGTTAAAGGTTTGAATAATAGTTTTAAAAAGTACAGGGGATAAAATAGTAATAAAATCAAAGTACAAGGGAGCAACAGTAATTATCTCTAAAATCAACATATTTTTTTTTCTTTTTTGGTGTCTGAGGTTCATCCGGAGCAGTTTGGGCGCACAAATCCAATATTCTTACATATTATGATTAAAAAAATTATGAGTAATCTTTTTGTTTATTTTTTATTTTTTTCCAAATCCTGAGCAATAATTAGTTATAACTAACACTCTCTTATGTTATATTTATATCAATTTATTTTTTGATAAAATTACACATATAATAAGTTAAAATAATAACAAAAAGAATCTTCCCAGCCATGATTATCATTTAAAAGAGGGTCCACTGTACCTAACAATTTTATGATTAGAGTAATTGATTGCCCAATCTGGTGTAATTATCCTTGTTTTCATGATTTACTTTTAGTTAAAAATTCATGATCCATGTTCAAGTCAATAAATTAGTTAATGTTTTGATTAAAAGTTGAAACCCATACAATATGATGAACCCTAATTTTCTAAACTGCTCGATGTTTAGGTAGTTCCTGAACTGTCATTGATCCAAATGAGTGTCGACACATCAAGAAAGGTTGTACAACATTGTGAAGATATATATAGAATTATGTGATTTATAGGCCTGGCCCAATGCTAAACAATGCCTCATAATTTCATCATACAAATATCTTAAAAGATGACAGGATTCAAAATTGTTAGAATCGGAATATTAGAGGCATTGTATAGACAGACCAATATCATACAATAAAAAATAGACTCACGGAGTACTATAATCTTATGTCAGAAGCACTTACCCGAATGAAACAGAAGAAGTGAAAATTAGAATAACATGACCTCGAACAAGGTGAGTAGAGGCATACATATAATACTTTTCCTCAAGTTATTTTAACGTCTCCTTAAGTGCAGACTATGTTTGACCTTGGCGTTCTCACCTCCAAGATACAATAACTCCTTTAGATCTGAACGTTGGCATTCCAACAGATTCTACATGCAGAGGAGAAACAAATGTAGTATATAGCACATGATGGAAGAATACCCAACTGAAATTTTCTCACTTTTCATAATACAAATGTTTTTCTTGTTAAAAAAGAGAGCGAAAAACTCTGGTTTTAATTTCTCATGTATATTCCTAAACTCGTATTGAAGGGAAATAGTTGTGAATGATTATATAGTCACATCCCCTGTAGGCCCGAAAAGGACCGGATCAGTCGGACACACCGATCCAAACCGAACGAATCCGATTAGCAAATCCGGTATCCGAATCCGGCAAAAATTTAGAGAAGGCATCCGAATCCGAATCTTTATCGGATATCCGATAATAATCCGATCCGATAAAATATCCGATTATTGATTGATAATTGTCACTTTTTTACATTTTTTACTATAAATTTCTAATTTCCGAATACCGCTATCCGAATCCGATTACCGGTATCCGAATCCGATTATCATCTATTTTTAAAGAAAAAATGTTAAATATTTTACTCTATCCAGATAAAAATTTATCCGGATATTATCCGATCCGATAAGCAATTATCCGAATCCGGTTGCTTAACGGACGGATACGGATATTTTCCGGTAAGAAAAATTTCGGAAACGGATACCCTTAAACGAATGCGAATTCGGAGGCGGATTTCGGCTATCCATTTACAGGTCTACCTACAGTAAAACCCAAAAATGGGTTTTCACTTTTCGGATCATAATTCACGACCCATGCCCTGGTCAAATTACACAGCCGCAGCCATGCCAGACTTGGCCCAGCTCGACGCATGCGTGTGATCCATATTTGATTTTCTACCAATATACACCCCACTTAGGAGCAATCAATGTATATATAATCGATATTATCATTAGCGCCATCCGATGTGGAGCTAAACAAATATGATAATTAGATTACTTTATATATAACAAATTGCCAAAATGCTCGGATTATAATCTTTACATCCAAAAGAGTCCTAAAAAGCCAATGCAGGGTTGGTTAAGTGGTACGATCCATACTTCTCAATGGATAGGCTGTGGGTTTGACCTTTGCGAACGGCATTTCAATTCTAGTATTAAAATAATAATAAAAAAATCATATAAAGGTAAGAATCAAACAAGAGTCCTAAAACAAAACTAGAGAGTGAGAGAGTTTTAATATTTTTGAAACTTATCTAAATAATATATTATATTAGATATTTTTTAAAACAAAAATACAACAAAAATGTTATAAATAATAATAAATTAAAAATTTCCTTAAATAAAGTTTTAGATTGAAAACCTATCCCCTCATATTTGTGATTGATTGGAATGTATTAATAATAACTTTAACGGGGATGGATTTAAAGATTCTAATTGTTTGACAACGTTTCTTCTTATTACTGGTGGATTTTCAATACTTTATCTTGGGGAGTGAAAGTAGATTCTCAGTACTTGTTTTTGACTTTTCCCAAATTCTATTCGAGTTAAAACTCTTGCTATTATATCAAAGGACCTTAAGATCTTGTGTCTCTCCAAGGTGAAATATATGGTTCCTATCTAGAGATGATTATCTGGATGATAATAGTGTTAAAGTTAAAATAAAATTCTTATCTATAAGAAAACAGATGATCCACCTAAATGCAAAAGAAAATATCAAAAAAAAAAATCTTATCTGTTTATTAGTTATTTATCACATAAAATCTTTAACAAATTATCAAGTAATTTGTCTACTTGTACAATGCTTAGGAAGACAAGATCAAGTAGTGGTCAAAACCCGTTGAAAAAAAGAGAAGTCTCATCCCTATTAACATAAGAACTTGAAGGGGAAAGAATTGTATGATCAATGCATATTGATATGTCTGTTCTATAAGAAAATCAAACTTTCTTATGCTTATTAATTATTTCCAATTCACCATAGCATTACAAAGAGCTTCAAGACATTGTAGCTATGCTTGGGTTGGATGAATTATCTGAAGAGGATCGTTTAAGTGTAGCAAGAGCACATAAAATTTAACGTTTTTTATCACTACCCTTATTCGTAGGAGAGTATTTACCTAAAAGTGGAGTTCATCATTTTCTTCTTTACATGCTGGTTCATTTGGTTGGCTTGAAATGATCTAATTTTCAATGGGAAATGCTGGAATCCGGAGCAAATTGTGAAAAGATCGTGGAAAGCTTAACTATGAATTTGGATGCGCTCGTGCTCTTGCTATTGATGGTGGATCTGTGGCAACTAGGATTTGGACTCCTCCTTCGGCCCCTTATTTGAAGGTCAATTTTGACTTCTCTTATTCGGCCCCTTGGTTTCATTGTGAGAGACAGCAGTGGCCTTTGCCTCCATGCGTGCTCAATCCCTAGTTCGGCTTCATCAATTCTTACTGGCGAATCCTTAGCTCTCGGGGAAGCCTTGCTATGGGCTGCGCAGGTTGGTCTTAAGTGCTTGGTTTTTGAGTGTGATTCCATCACTTTGTGTCAAGCTGTTGCTGATCCTTTCTTCCCTTTTGAGATGGAGGTTGTGCGTGTGATTGAGGACATTAGGATGGTGTTGTCTTCTAAACCATTGTGGTCTGTTCAATATGTTTCTAGGTGGGCTAACTCTATAGCCGATTTCCTAGCTAGAATGGCCCGGTCCATGACAAGTAGGACTGTTTGGCCTGTTTATGTTCCTTGGCTTCTTGAAGCTTGTAATCAAGACGTCTTGGGTTTTTCTTGCCCACATTTCAATTAAAAATCTATTCACCAAAAAAAAAAAAAAAAGGAATTCATCATTTTTTTTTTTTGTTGTTTATATTTATTCAGATCTTTTTCATTTCATCTATTTTGTTTGGATCCTCATTTTCTTCCGAACAAAGGGGAGGGTAAGGGGAATATAAGTGATTGACATGGGAGCTCATATAAGTATTCCAGTCGGCGAAGCAACTCTTGGACAAATTTTCAATGTTCTTGGAAATCTTATTGATAATTTAGGTAAAAGAAGAACACAAGAATTTACGTGGAAAATTTTTAGAGGAAAAAAAAACCACGGGCAAGAGAGAACTCCACTATAAATAAAGAAGTATACAAGATGAAAGATTTTGGGATGAATTACATGTAGAAAGGGAGACATCTTTTTATAGCCTCTCTCCATCCCACTTTTTTTCCACATCTACTCGAACTGGGATTAAAACTCTCAACAAACTCCCACTTATTTTAGATGTGGGATAACAACTCCTACTTCTACTAGATGTGGGACTAAGACTATACAACAATGTAGATACCCACACAATATCTCCTATTCATAGATCCGCACCTGCCTTTATATGATCTTCATATGTATTGCATTCGTCATATCATTTTTTTAATTATAAGTGAATGTGAATGAACCATAACTTTGTAACCCTATTCCTAATAGATTGGTCCCAAAATAGCAAATCCAAATTATAAGAAATCCTACTGAAGTCAAAATAGCGGAATTTGCACCTTTGCTTTTTTTCTTCTTTCTTTCCATAATACAAGTTACATTCTCCAAACACAAGAGTCATTGAGAGTTTAGGTTTTCTAGCAGAGCGAAAAATGGGTCACTGAAGAACCTTGAATTCTAATGTTGGTTGACCCGGTCTACACGGTTCACTTATAGCAAGTGGACCAGGCTCGGTTCGAGAATGCCATGATTTTACTCTTAATTTGAGATCAATATCAAACCAGTTGTGATTCTTACACATAACCCAATGAAAGTCAAGCTTGTGATCATCTCTTATTAAGAGAATAAGAGGTAGGAGGAGTTGGTCACTGGCAATTGAACCAACCCGTTAGTGGTTAAACCGGTACTAATGATTAAAACCTAACTCCCACTTATCGCAGACATTGAGTTGGAATCAACGTAACAATACCAATCTAACGGTGAATATTTCAAAATAACACCCACTACCGATTATATACATCGCAACAATTTATTAACCAAATGCTCTAAACCCCTTGGACCCAACCCTAGTGGTTACATAAATGAATTAATCTATTATAAAACATATGGTAATGAAATTAGTCACTCATGCACAACACTGTTACCCGCTATTTTATATCGTGTAAGGTCAGACCGGCTTGACTGGCTATAGCCGGTTAATAACTCCCATGGTTTATAAAGATGACCGGAAATTAAACATGATTTTGCCTCTCCATGCCCTTCTCTATTCTCATAACTTGTATCGTCTCTCACACATGAACTTCCTTTCTCTCTTGTTTCTGCCTCTGTGTCGTCTGTAATGAGAAATTCAATTTTCTTCTTCGGAGCCTCTTTGAAGAACTCTTTTTAATTATCAGATTCCCTCCCAAGATTATCATCAACCAGGTGCGAGATTTTCTTCTGTTTTATCTCTCACTCTTTCTCCTTCGAGCTCCTAGGAGAACGAAGGATCTTTTTTCTTTCTGGTGTTCTTAGCAATGTCTCTTTTTTCATTTTTTTTAAAAAAATTATTTTTGTTGCGTTTATGTGAGTTTTCCTTTTTCTGTTGTTTCGTTATGGTCAAGTAATTGTTTTCTCTGTTCCTATCATGTTTAGGATTTGGTGTTGAAAGGTGATCCTTTTTATGGTCTCAATTGAATTCCTTTGAGTAGATCTGCTCCTGGGTTTTTACTTTCCTGCTTGTATTTCGAAGCGATTATGTAAAGTATTTAGGACGAACGAGTTGATTTATTTGTCTGTGGTTTTAATCGCTCTCTTGTGGAGGGAAGAAAAAGCTAGCATGATTTATTGAGGAGGAGTTCCTACGCATATGAAAAGGGCTAGAGAAGATAGTTACATGGCTTCTCAACTTAAGCGGCCGCTCATATCTTCCCGAGGGGAAGCGTAAGTCTTTTATATCTCCTTAATTTCTTCCTAATTTGTATTCTTATCGTTATATATTGTTGCTTCTTGCTTTCATCTATGGTTTTGTTCTGCTTTGTTATTTGGAATATTATTTTCATGATAATGAGATTAAACTTGCTGTTCTTCTACTCTCTCTCTAGAGGGGGAGAGGGGGTTGGTGGTTTGAGGTTGGTTCTGAAGGGAATCTCTGATCGAAGAGTTCCATTACCAGTCGGTTTTCCTTCTTACGAATAATCAACGAATTTTTATTTTTTATGAGCACATAGTCTGATCTCTCACCGTGATTTCTATTGTTAACTTATGCTGTAGAAAAGATATTCATTATTCTATTGCAAAGCTCATCGATTTACGGTTCATTATTTATGTGATCTTTGTGGCAATTAAGTTCTGGGCAACCTCAACTGGCTGGAGGAGCATTAGGAATTTCACAGAAACTAACAACCAATGATGCCTTGGCTTATCTCAAATCGGTGAAAGACATATTTCAAGATAAAAGGGACAAATATGATGAGTTTCTTGAAGTCATGAAAGATTTCAAGGCCCAAAGGTTTGATCATTATGCTCATGCTTTGATTTTTGGGGGGGGGGGGGTGTTGTTTGTTGCTGGCATATTACTGGAGCACCATTCATCTCGTTATTACTGTTTTTTGTTTGCAGAATTGACACTACTGGTGTCATAGCAAGGGTGAAAGAATTATTCAAAGGTCATAGAGATCTAATATTGGGCTTTAATACTTTCTTGCCAAAGGGATATGAGATCACCCTTCCACTTGAGGATGAGCCTCAACCAAAGAAGCCTGTTGAATTTGAAGAAGCTATCAATTTTGTAAACAAAATAAAAGTGAGAATTTCTTTCTTGCTGTTGAATATGAAATTTCATTTCTGATCTCTGTTGGAATTGGACTTTCCTTTTATTTATTTATTTAAAGTATCTTTTAAATGGTTTGGTACTTTCAGACGCGGTTTCAAAATGATGATCATGTATATAAGTCATTCTTAGACATTCTGAATATGTACCGGAAGGAGAACAAATCCATCACTGAGGTCTATCAGGAGGTATCATTGCAGAACCTCACGTATCTAGTCTCAGTTCCATATTAGCTATTCTATTGTTTCTATATCCCCTATTTATGGTGCACTTGCTTTTTTGCTGCTCTTGTTCTACTTTTCGGTGCTGACTTCTATATCCTTGCAGGTAGCTGCTCTTTTTCGTGATCAGCCAGATTTACTGGATGAGTTTACGCATTTCCTACCAGATACTTCTTCAGCAGCGCCACCGCCGCATACTCAATTAGGCAGGAATTCTTTCCATCGATCTGTGCCTACACTGCGGCAGATCCATGGGGATAAGGTTCTTTTTATTTTCTATTCATTCCATACTCTTTTATATTTTTCTTCTGGAGGTCTTCCATGATTAGTCCATAAGCTAATTTCCTGCATATATCCTCTGTTATCAGAAATCCCATGCAGACCGTGATCTCAGTGTTGATCGCCCTGATCCCGAGTATGACAAACTACTAATGAAAGTGGACAAGGAGCACAGGAAACGTGCTGAAAAGGAAAAGGATAGGAAAGATGACAGGAGAGACCGTGATCGGGATGACAAGGATATTGAGCATGAAAGTAACAGGGAAATTAACAGCATGGTTCGTCTTCCCCACAAAAGGAAATCTGCTCGGAGGGTTGAAGATTCTGTTTCCGACCAGTTGCACCCAGGTGGGGAGGGTGGTGAAAACTTTGGACATCCCATTTCGTCTTCTTATGATGATAAAAATGCCTCAAAGAGTAAGTATTAATTATATACTTGGATGAGGCAAGAGCTCATCCATAGGCATATTTTATTGCTACAAACGCAGTTTGCAATGTTGTCTATTTTCTCAAGCTTCATAGATCTCATACAGAATGATTTTTGGGGATTATTATTATGTTTCTTGATAATTAAGTCAGTGTTACGTGATCATATTTTATCATTTTGCCATGGTTATGAATATCAACGCTCTAAGGCATGGTCTGTATGCTTTGTTCCATGCTCTAGAGTGTGATACCTTTCCAGACATCTTTCTGTGAGCATTTATAATTGTTTAGGTAGATGACAGCCTGCTTTATGTTCTTCTGTTTCCATCACATTAATAAACTTTGGTTCTTTTGCTCCTTTGTGATGAATTTTCGGGATTAAGAACTCTCAGTTTTTTCTTCCTTCAACTTTTGGTAACGTAATGTGTTTTCCCCTAATGATTTCCTTTCATAGTTTTTGGGGTGTGGTTCTTTTACAATCTGATGCTGGTATTTAGATAATAACATCTTTCTTTTTTTTTTGTTTGCTCAATGTGTTTCAGTTTTTCACATCCAAGATTTCCCATTCTGTGAGAAAGTGAAGGAGAAGTTACGGAATCCAGATGAATACCAAGAATTCTTGAAGTGCCTTAATATTTATAGCAAGGAAATAATTACAAGATCTGAATTGCAGAGTTTGGTATGCCTTGTTTCATCCAGGCTCTTTTCTTATATCTCCCCCCCCCCCCAAAGGAAAGAACATGATAACTTGTCAGGCTTTCTAATGATTCACATGAAAAATAAAATATTATGTGCCATTGCTTATTTTAGGAAGTTTTTAATTTATGCCCTGGTCTACCGTCAACAATATGTTTCTATATTTTTATTATGTTCTATTTGAGAAAGTAATTGCCATATCATACATTATAACGTGAAACCGTTTGCTAAAGTGATATAAATTTAGTAGCTAAGAGTCTTTATTCCACTCACAGGCTCAAGCGTCCAACTGATAATACATGGCGTGAGTTCAAGGGTGACCAATTCATGCAAAAAATGCTGAAGACTGGAACCAACTGGGGTCCACTTCTCATTGGATCCTTTGAAAGGGGGACATGCACTAGGTTACAGCTATTTTAGTTTAGTCTGCTTAAATAAAAAGCAAGAAAAGTATTTTAACATGAAAACTATATTGATGCACATAAATCCCAATAAAAGGTGCTGATGAATTGCAGCTGCCACATATTAAAGTTTCATGTAAGTTAGCTGTTAGGTTGTGCTATAGGACATGATGCCCTCAGTTTACTGTTTCTCATCATTTTCCCCTCTGCTCTAAGAGCTAAAGCAACGTGAATGACAACAATTAACAAATGAAATTCTATTTCCAACTGACCTATAACTTCATTTACACTTCTCTTTCTATATGTTTTCAATATATTAAAGAAGGGAGGAAAAGTAATAAGTACAATTGAAGTAATTCTGTTAAGGACTTCAATTTGTTGGTTGCTGTCATTTGCGCTGGTTTAAGTTCGGCAGAAAAGGACAGAATGTCTCAAGTATCACAAACAACAGAGGAACAAAAACACAAGCAACCCAGTGATCTTGGAAAGAGTCTTATGTATTTCCTTTTCTGATCCCTACAACTAGAAGACTATAACAGCATAAATAGAGTAGAACCTTCACCTGTTTTCGACTGGCTGAAGGGGCCATTAAAAATTTATCTGGTCCCCGTTTAGACAGAGTAGCACCCGATAATAGGAGATTCAATGAATTGCCTGTGAGAGAAGCATTTGCAGGGCAAAGGTTTAATACTGGTTGTAAGGTGTAACCCACTGTACACCAAATGGGTCCCAGGAATAAATGAAGCCAAATCTTATGAGTAGTAATGTAGAAAGAGTATTAACTGCCTTGGTGCCAAATTTTCATATTTTTTCTTTCTAAATGCCTAAAATAAATAGATGGATATATCATTCAGTAAATATATGACTAATTATACTGCTGCCATTATTTGCCAAACCATGTCTATTATCTGGTCAGTAGTTTTAGCTAACCTTGCCGCCTCTTTGTGCTCCTTTTACAAATTAGCCAGAATTTTTCGTCTTTTTTGATTACTGAAGCATCTAAAATCAGTTACAAATGAACATGCAATGTCTTCAGCATTGCTAAAGGTGGAGAAGGAATAAAAGTAGAAATGTACCATAAGTTGGGATTTTAATTAGTACAACTTTTAGGTCCGGTTGTACTGGACCCGGTTCAATCCCGGTCTGGTCTTGGTTTTCATACTTGCTGGGTAAACTGCCAGTTGGAACCAGTACATATGCACCTGATCATCCATGATCAGCCCGAACAGAGCTGTTTGATGACCGTGCAGTGCCGTGCATGGCGCCGCCTGACACAGTCGTGTCAGGGATTTGGACGTGCGCTTAGCACATGGATGTCCATGTCATGCCTCTCCAAGTCATCATACTTTATCCTATGTGTATACAGATTCTGGAAAAATCTCTTGCTGACTAGGACGCATACATGGAACTGCTTCTAGCATTGCATCAAGGGTATTTATACCCCCTCATTATACGAGAATCAGGTTCTATCTTCTCTGAGCTCAAGTTATTTCCCTAAACTTCTCTGAGCTCAAACCCTGAAGGCTGGTTTCTATGTGTGTTGCTTGATCTGACTTGGGCGTTGGAGGTGGTTACATCCACGGTGATCAGCCTGCTTTAGCCCCTGTTTCCTTCATTGCAGGCTTGGTCTAGGCTAATCCAAGCATGGTTGATCCGGATTCCAGATTTGGGAATAACCACCAGTGGTGAATTTCAAGCAAACATGTTTTGTGACTTTGTCCTTTTTGGAGTATGACATATGATGACGATACTATAAACAGATTACCAGAAGTCCTCCTGTAGAACTCTAACCTCCATTTAGCTGTGGCACTTAGTGCCACCAATTTAATAGGGTGTTAGGAGTTTCGCTTTGACTAGTCCCTACGGCATATGCATATGCCCGTACACTTGCTGCATCGGGTCATTAATAATTCCTATTGGAACCAATGAAGCCCCATAGAGGCAAGGGGAGTTGACTCAGGATACATGTTGATCTAGACACACTCCCTTGCCACCTGAGCTACAGCTTTGGGGTTTTGAATTAGTAATTATTCAAACAAATTCTGTCTCCAAACACCCCCCCCCCCGACAATAAGAAAAATAACGAATAAATAAAAATGAAACTCAACTAAACTGCTTTATCTGGCTATTCATCACTCTATTAAGTGACTCATGTCACTCATTTGCATTTATAGGTTCTTGCCTTCACAAACTTCGATTCAAGTGGTTTTTGGCTTATGGTTGTCTTTTAAACAGCTCCAACATGTAATACATGTGCTTCATTCTTTGCTGATGCATCATTGCCTCTGTTACTTATGTCCAAGACTTGCAATCAGTTTTTCCTTGCAAACCGTGAGGTTTGGTGTTGCTCCAGCGGTCCTGTAAATTTCTTTTCTTCTTGGGTTCCCTAGGGCTTGCAACATCAAATAAAGGTGTTTCTGTTAATATTTTAAATAAGCACAAATATTTTAGTGCCGCCGAAGGTTTAGACCAGCCAGAAACCTAAATTTGGTCGAAACCAGGTATTTTTGGGGTAAATCTTGATGCATGACAGGCTGGTCTAAACTTGGCATTCAGTGATCAAAACTTTGAAACTTCTGACATGTCATTGAAAGATAAAAACCTATCAAAATCAAGTTAGGTCAGAAGCAGGGATCTTTAACAACTCACATAGTGGTCGAAAATTTAATTCCAGGATTGTAAACACCGTCTTCCCCAGTTAACTGCCCTATCCTCTCGAGTTCTACTTTTATTTAATTAATCTAGGAAGGGATTATTACTTCTGCATTTAATGAATTTTCCCTTCTCTTTTTTTTTCTTCCTTCTTTCCCCTTAATGCAATTGTTATTTGTTTCTGATAGTTTAGTATTTTTCTTTTCTCCTTCAGGTGAGTGATTTACTTGGAAAATTTCCAGATCTTATGGAAGGGTTCAATGATTTTGTGACTCGATGCGAACGAGGTACGGATTGAAACTCTGCCGTCTTTTGGCCTATTTGCTATGTAGATTCAGCTATTTTTAGACTGTCTCTAATTGGGGTGACTCTTGCAGATGGGCTTTTTGGTGGAGTGATGAGTAAAAGTATGTAAAAGGACACTTCCCCCCTGTTGCATGCTTGCATCCTTTAATAATAGAGGCATCCTCTTGGATGCATTTCTCATGCCACTGTTTTATATATAATTCCAACATAGCCCTCTGGTATATATTTTCTATAATCTTTATCAAATTTTACATTTGTTGCAGAACCATTTTGGAATGAAGGGCATCAACAAAAATCAGGGAAGGTTGAGGAGCGGGAAAAAGAGCGGGAACGTGAAGATCGCGAAAGAGAGAGGGATAGAGAAAGGGAAAGACTTGATAAAAATTTAACAGGTCATAAGGTTCCCCCTTATCCAAACAAAGAGAAGTTTAATCATAAACCAATTTCAGAGCTTGACCTCTCCAATTGTCAACGTTGTACTCCCAGTTATCGGCTTCTGCCAAAGAATGTATGACATCCTTATTCTGGGCTTGTATTTCCTTTAGATTTTCCTTTTATGTGCTTGCTGGCATGACACATTGATTGCATGATACCTGTCTGCAGTATCAAACACCTGCAGCAAGCCAGAGAACAGAGCTTGGTGCCCAGGTACTGAACGATAATTGGGTATCAGTGACTTCAGGAAGCGAGGATTACTCCTTTAAACACATGCGCAAAAACCAATATGAGGAAAGCTTGTTTAGATGTGAAGATGATAGGTAAAAAAGCATGCTGGAGATTTCAGCAATCAATCCCCCTTTTCCTTTATTTGATATTATCACCTCGTGAGTTGTATGGGACCAACCTTTTTTGTTCCTGTCTCCCCCTTTTTCAGTGTTTTAATTTTGTCTTCTTTTTTCTAGCTATGCATCTCTTGGAACATAATTGTTCTTCATTTTCCGTTGCTATCCATTGCTTTTTCAGTTTCATTATTGTTTCTTGAGGCCAATTAATTGCCTGTTAGATTTTCCTCTTATTTTGACCTATACACAAGATTTCACCGTGATTCTGGATTGTCGTTAACTTTGAAATTGCTGGTCCGTGGTCCTCTCCATTTGAAATGCTAATGTTTTTGTTTCTTGTTGCAGGTTTGAATTGGACATGTTGTTAGAATCAGTAAGCATAACTTCAAAGCGTGTAGAGGAATTGCTAGAAAAGATCACTAATAATACAATAAAGTCAGATGGTCCAATTCGGATCGAGGAGCACTTCACTGGTTTGTATATGGAAGTTGATCAATTGATGTTATCAGGTATCAAATACCATTTGAATTTTCTCTCTCTTGTCTGACTTTGTTTGCATGTTTCTTCTTGTAGCTCTGAATCTAAGATGCATTGAGCGTCTATATGGAGACCATGGTCTAGATGTGATGGATGTTTTGAGAAAGAATGCGATAGTTGCATTGCCTGTTATATTAACTCGGTTGAAGCAGAAAGAAGAGGAATGGACGAGGTGTCGTTTAGACTTTAATAAGGTGTGGGCTGAAATTTATTCCAAGAACTATCACAAATCTCTTGATCACCGTAGCTTCTATTTCAAGCAACAGGATACTAAGAGTTTGAGTACAAAATGTAAGTTAAAAATTTTGAACTTCTATCTTCAGAGATATTCGATGCCAAATACTGTTTACTTTAAGTTTTGTTATGTCATCAAGAGCATGCCATTACTATCAAACGATTCCCATAAATGTCTGTCAGGGGATCAAATAACAGATAACTTTGATATTTTGCTAAGGGTGATTTGTTTGGGGTTGACTCCTCTAGATTTTACAATGTTGATAACAGAAAAATGTCTTGCAATTGAGATGATATTTCAATATTAAACTTTGTATTGCTAATGTTCTCAGATTTTACAGAAGATTGAATGGTTAGAATGTCTAACACACACACAGTGGTTAGGTCACTTTGTTGGATTTGTTTGGAAGTTTTTTTTTCCCATGTATTAATCTTCAATGCTTTTCACTTTAATGCCTACCCTGTTCCCCATATTGCTTCCTCCTCTCCCTCCCAACCAAAACCCCAAGAGAAAAAGGGCAACTTCCTAGACCATAGCTGTAGACCAAGTAAATTTACAAGAAAAATAGGTCTAAAACAAATTAAACCTTACTTATTTTGTAATTAATTTTAGCTAGCAGATATTCTCTCTCTCTAACTGTGAGCACAATGGCATTGTGATTCTCAAGTTTATTCAGCTGTTAAATAGTTTTGACCTATCTTGACTTTGAAACCATTTGCACAGTGGCCATTATAAATTGACTGTCATGTTAGCTTTGGTCAATGCCAAACTGCTACTAACTTGCACTAATGTTATTCTCGAAAACAAATTGATGGTTGATGCAAGAAATTTTCCATGTGTTATTGTGTTACAATGTGTATATGGGTAGTTTGGTGTAACTGGAATTGGTGGAGAAGAATTGTAACCTTACTATTTTCCTTTGGTGTAACTGGAATTGGTGGAGAAGAATTTTTAACCTTACTATTTTCCCCTGAACAAAAATACTCTTTTCCTCAGTGGGGGTATATCCTGTCATTTCATACACACAATGACAGCTCTTGAAAATTACATATTGGAAAGTTGCTTCCAAATGACTTGACTTAGTGACTTGAACAACTTTAAGGAAATAAGAAAAGGAACCATCAAAAGGAGGTTACAATTTCTCACTTCACTTAGGTGACAACAAGATGCATCTATATATAATATTTTATATGCTTTTGCTATTGTTTTGCTATTCCGGTCTTATGATTGAGCTATGGTTCTTTTTAATGTACAGCCTTGTTGGCTGAGATAAAGGAAATCAATGAGAAGAAACGCAAAGAGGACGATGTTCTTCTTTCTATTGCAGCTGGGAACCGACGACCTATTATTCCAAATCTGGAATTTGAATACTCTGATCCAGAAGTTCATGATGATCTATATCAACTTATAAAATATTCATGTGGAGAAGTTTGCTCAACCACAGAACAGTTGGATAGAGTCATCCGGATATGGACAACCTTCTTGGAGCCTATGATGGGTGTTGCTTCTCGTCCTCAGGGTGCAGAGGACACTGAAGATGTTGTAAAGGCTAAGAATCATGTGATCAAGAGCAGTGGAGCAAGCATAGTGGAAAGTGATGGCAGTCCTGGTGCTGATGGTGCGGCTACTAATCCCAAGCAGTCAAACCCTGCTAGCTACAGAGATGATTGCTTTCCAACTGAGCAGGGGAGTAGCTGCAGGGATAGGTTAGAAAATGGAGATGCCGCAGTTAGAGAAGATGGTTTACATGATGGAGACCATGGAGCCCGTCGAAGTAACAACCTTTGCAGTACTTCTCAGCAAGGAAAAGTGCAGAATAATATCTCCACTGCTGGTGAAATGTCTAAGGTCAATGCAAATGCTTCTCCTACTGATCGGGTGACTGAATCTAATGCATTACTTGCTAATAGAGCAGAACAAAGTCATGCTAGTACCAATACTGAAATTACTCCAGGTTTGTGGCATATTCCCTTAACTATTTTACTTAATTTGTTTAATATAATTTTTTGTGGTATACGTCAATGAGCTTTGTGATTTCCCATTCTTTCCATGAACTGAGTCCATTGCATGGTACTGAAATGCTTGCTTCATTGAAGGACAAAGCACGACTCCTTCCAGGACTGGTCACACTGCTACTGGGGGTGGGCATGAGCCTAGGCTTGCTAATGAAGTTTTACCTTTGCCAGAGGTATTATTTTCTTATCTGAAAACAGACAGGAATCGATTTTATGATTTAGGAAATGTTTATGTTTTCTTGATTATTACTTTGTGCTGCCTGTTATCTGCTTGCTTCAATCATTGGCAATATATGCATAGTTGAGGAATTATAATCTGGGTTTTCTCACTGATGTATCTGCCCCTACGACTTCGTTAAAAATATTAATGTTACAAAAGTATGGCTGGTAAGTTGCCTTTTCTGTGTTTTTTATGGATTTTATGAGCACAAAGAAATCAAGAGGAGTTCAATATAATTCTCAGGTGACTTGTTTAATTTGCTAGAAATAACTCTTTGGCTTCCAGAAACAGAGCTTTGTTGCATCTATTTTATGTATATAGATAAAAATTTGGGGGGAGTGGGTGATGGTAACAGTTGTTAGGGAAGGCAAGTATGGTGTGGTTTTCTATCATGTGGTGAATCAGTGGAACCAAATTTCACTTGGAGGTAGTGTTTGGCCTTCGATTGTCATGTCTCCATTTTTGGGGCCAAGTGAAACCTGCCAGCTGCCATGTGGACAAAGTGGTTAGACTGCATTTGGTTGAATGATTCTGGATCTTGGAAGAAACAATGGAGACTGTATATACATGGCTCTCCACCTAATTAAGACCTAAATTTGGCACTTTATTAGTACAAGATGTCCTCTTTTCCAAGGTGGAACCAATTAAGTCCTGAAATTTGGCACCTCTGCAGTACAAGTTATCCTTTTTCAATTTAATGGTTCAGCTTACTCATTTTACATGCTACATGGGAAAGAATAAGGGGAAGGTTATTCGGCTGAGTGGTTTTATTTTATCCACATGTTAGGACTTTTGGAAGCCAGAAAGTTTGCAAACCTTCTCTTGCCACTGTCTGGATGAGTCACTGCTAATCCCCAAAGCTAAGCATTAATGTTTCAATTTGATGAAGCCTTACTAAGAGAGCGTGATCTCTTTACTGACCTTCTGAACATGAGGCATGTTTTAGTTAACTGTCAAGTGCATGTGTGGTAGTTTGCAGTTTGCACTATTTGGTTTGCCTAGTTGGCTCCTTCTGCCTGGTCCATTTTATTTGCTTGATTGCCTTCTGTGCATGTTAATGACCATGAGTTTGTGATCTTTTTATGTACATATTGTAAGACTTGCACCTATTTTTCTTTATTATAGGGTGGGGAGAGTTCAAGGCCTGTCAGTTCAACCAATGGCGTGGTTACAGATGGCAACAAGGTCCGTAGATTTCATGAAGAATCTGTTGGACGCTTGAAAGTTGAAAGAGAGGAGGGTGAGTTATCACCAAATGTGGATTTTGAAGAGGATAGCTTTGTTCTATATAGAGATGCTGGTGTTGACACCTTGCCTAAATCGAAGGATAGTACGGCAAGCAGACAGTACCAAGCCAGGAACGGGGAAGAAGAAATGGGAGAAGCAGGAGGAGAAAATGAAGCTGATGCCGATGATGAAGGTGATGAAAGTGCTCAAAGGTCAACAGAGGACAGTGAGAATGCCTCTGAGGCTGGTGATGTCTCAGGGAGTGAGTCTGGTGATGGTGAGGACTGCTCCCGTGAAGACCATGAAGAGGAGGAAGATGTAGACCATGATGCTAAGGCTGAAAGTGAAGGTGAGGCTGAAGGGATGGCTGATGCACATGATGTCGAAGGAGATGGCACCTTATTGCCATATTCAGAGCGTTTTCTAGTGACTGTGAAGCCACTTGCAAAGCATGTCCCTTCAGTGTTGCATGAGAAAGAAAAGAAGGATTCTAGAATTTTCTATGGAAACGACTCCTTTTATGTCCTTTTTAGGCTTCACCAAGTAGGTTATGTTTTTGTTTTGAAATATGATCCATAGTCAGTCTATTTGCTGGATTCCTTATTTTAAATTTTGTTTGGCAGACACTATATGAGAGAATACTGTCTGCAAAGATGAATTCATCATCTGCTGAAAGGAAATGGAAAACTTCAATTGATACAAGCCTTCCTGATAACTACACAAGGTAGTTTTGAATTTCGTTTGGATTTCTTTTCTCTCTTTCTGTTCACTACAGATTTATGAGTGCATTATGCTGTTTGCTTGATGTGTCTGTTGATAATACAATGTTCGATGGCATTTTCATTTGGATCTGTTTTTGGTCTTTCTGTGTGATACAGATTTATGAGTGCATTGTACAGTTTGCTTGATGGATCTTCCGATAATACAAAGTTCGAGGACGACTGCCGAGCTATAATAGGAACTCAGTCATATGTGCTGTTCACTTTAGATAAATTGATTTATAAACTTGTCAAGCAGGTAGATACCTTATGATTCATGGTTTTTCCTAGTGTCAGTACTTTGAACCACAGATTCTAATTTACGGTTCTACTGCAGCTTCAATCGGTTGCAACTGATGAAATGGACAATAAACTTCTTCAACTATATGCGTATGAGAAATCAAGGAAACCTGGGAGGTTCATTGATTTAGTTTATCATGAAAATGCACGTGTTCTTCTTCATGATGAGAACATTTATCGCTTTGAATGTGTAAGTATTCAGTTGTCCTATTCTTATTAGTTTGGTCTAATCTGATATTTTGATTAGTGGAGAGGGTTCAAATAAGATGCATGGATGAAGATATTTTATTTTGGTTGCAGTCCTCAGGTCCAACTCGTTTGTCCATGCAACTGATGGACTGTGGACACGAAAAGCCTGAAGTAACTGCTGTTTCCATGGACCCAAACTTTGCAACTTACCTGCAGAATGACTTTCTGGCTGTTCTTCCTGAGAGGAAGGAAACACGAGGTGTTTTCCTGGGAAGGTATAGGGATGACCAAGTAAAGTAGCAACTTTTTCTAACTATGAATGGGCCAAGTTTTTATTTTTATTTTTTTTGAGGGGGGGTTTATTTTATTTTATTTTATTTTATTTTATAATATGCCCAATTGTAAATGCAGAAACAAGCGCAAATTTGAATATGATGATGAATTTTCTGGTACATGCAAATCAATGGATGGAGTCCAAATACTCAACGGTCTGGAGTGTAAGATAGCTTGCAATTCATCCAAGGTACTTTGCTCTACACAATTTTTCATGACATATCAGTTTTGGACAATTCATTCATGGCAGTTTCTATGGCAGGTGTCCTATGTTCTAGATACAGAAGACTTCTTGTGTCGCAGAAGTAGGAAAAGGAGTTGTCTTGATCAGGCAAAGTCCTTCAATGGATATGCTGAAAGAGTGCACAGGTTTCACAGATTGTTGTCTGGCTCCTAGCCTTGTGATGATGCCAACGGTAGATACTATTCCTTTCTTCTTTGTTTCTCTCTTTTAGGGTTCTATATATATAAGGGTGTTTGTTTCTTTCCCCACTTTTTTTTTTTTTTTGGGGGGGGGGGGGGGGGAGCATGCGTCTGTAGTTGTGGGGATGAGGGCATTTTCACTGGTGATTGGTTGGGTTTTGTATCTGGTTTACCATACGAATCTCAACACTGTCAAGGTTTGGTCAAATCTTAGTGTACCTTCTGTTTTAGGCAAACAAATACTGATTTGCAATGTAACTGTGTTGTTCCCTGAATTTCTTCTCAAGTCGGAGACCCCAAAACCCAAAGTTAAATTTGTGGGGCAGGGCAAGGTGGTTCTAGGCATTGACCCACCCCTGTTGCTATCCTAATAGTGATCTGAGTTGCTTCAATCCCTAATCCATTTGAAGGTATTAAAAACATTCTTGTGATGCTTCTCATCACCCGATTTGATGTTTTCATTTCCTTCCAATTTAGATCGGTAGTTTTCATTTCCTTGAAGGGTTTTGATGGTTAGGGAGTGCTAACATGACAGGTCCAAATTGAGGGTGGACCTTGTGGGTGGGGAGCGTATGAGTTTAGTTTTCTTGCATCCATGGTTACAATATTCTTTGTAGACCTTGATAGCGTAAAACATGCTGGAGCAGAAGTGTTGTTGAAACATTTTTTGCCATATTATGTGAGGGGGATGACTGGGGAAAGATTTAAGTCATCTATACCATAACAGAGTCATCTTCTACCTTCACCTTTTGGATTTCTTTTCACAACTTGGTTAGAATGTTAGAATGTATTCATGGATTGTTTATTTTGGACAGGTAGTTGAAGTCAGTTTGATGCAAATTCCTGAGAGGAGAATTGCCAACATTGCCAAGCTCAGAAACAAGAGAAGTTTTGAGGTGTCTTTCTCACATTCTCATCTCTTTAGTCAACAGAGGAATAACTAGAGACTAGGAAAACCCCTCGTAATTGTAGTAGTCTTTTTAATTTCTTCTGTGGCATTTCTTAGCCATCTATTTTTGTATATATGGTTTATTTTGTGATGTAAAAACATGGGATTCGTTTTTATTTCATTCATACACACTTCTGGTATTTCTCCTCCTCATGCCTGGTAACAAGGATTTAATTTTTTTTCTTCTTATTTATCCTACTTGGATATCTGATGGATTAGGCTTGTATACTAACATTTACAGTCCCTGAGTTTTCTTTACTAGAAACTTCAACTGTATCTAACACCATTAGTTTTAAATGAAAAATATATAATTATCGTTTATTGAATTTCTTATAATTATGATAAAAAAATATTTAATAAAAATTTATGAAATGGGGTTTATGCTAAAGGCAACAGAGAAATTTGGAAAATGAGTTAGATAATTTATCAACCAAAACTAAATGTGAAGTCATCATTTGACTCCAGTGTTCTATTAATAAATTGAGAGCACTTGATGGAGATTTCATTTATTAGGTAAATAGGTTGAAAAACAATCAAGGAAAGACTGTATTTATAATATTAAAATATATTTTAGGCTATTTTGTAAGAAAAATATCATAGCATGAATTCAACTTACCAATGAATATAGAAACAACTCTATGCTCTATGGCTTAGGAGTTGTTAGAGACCAACAAAGTTGAAAATGCCCCACGATTCTCCACCATTCATTTATTTCCTCTTATCATCCAAGTACTCCTCTTTGTGATAAAAATAGATAGATTATTTACTGAAACTTTGAAAATTTGGTATGTTAGGTTTCGCAATTTTATATGTTTTGAAAATTTAGTGTATTATTATTTACCCAAAAAATAAAAAACAAATATAGTGTACTCACAAACAACATTTCCTTCCCCTATTTTATTTATTTATTTATTTGTTTTTGTGTGTGGTATATTTGGAAGGCAAAGTAGTAATAAATTTTTTAATAGTTGCTTGGTGTATAATTAGGATAAAATGAAGTTGGATCTTCCACCCAATCAGAGAGAGAAATTTTTAACTTACATGGTTAGATTTACTACACTTGTCCAGTCTAAAAGCTAAATCTTATTTATGACAAAACTTTTCAAAATGTAAGAATCCAAATCTTTCCCTGAATTCAAAAAATAATTTTATTTTTAGACTAAACACATGTCATTAATCTATTCATATGGGTTAGAATGTGTCCTCATCATGTTGATAAAGGATATAAACTTGGGATAAATCCTTCTCTTATCATTTGGTCTCCTCTGTTCCAAAATTTTCTTAAGTTCGAACTAAGATATGGTGCTTGGTGCAAAGATTCAAGTAAAGGTGAACTACCATTTAGAAGGAATTCATTTTTCAACCTTCTTTGTGGTTTTTTTTCTTTTTTTTTTTGGGTTCTTACTACCTTGAGGCTGAAGCTATGTCTCATCATGTCGACATTGTCCCCATTACTTATGACCTTTCTCAGCCTCAAAACCTTTCTCAGCCTCAAAGATTCTTTATCTTGGTGGGTTAGTAAATTGGTTAAAAGCCCAGCCTCCCATGGGAGATCTTGGGTTCGCACCTATTCGGCAGCATTGATATTCTCATTCCCATCCTGAAAAAAAAAAAACCTCAGCCTGCCCTTTCAATTGAACTGTTGTTTGTATAACGCTCGGGAGCATTCCCTGAATGCGTGTCAAAGCCATTGTGGCTGAGGAGACTGTCAAAGCCATTGTGGTTGAGGAGACTGGTGGGAGAATTTTTATGAGATAGATTTGAACAAATGCATGTGACATGCAATCATGCATTAAACTTATAACAAAAATTCTATCCAAGAAAAAAATAAAATTATGAGACAAATATCACTTAGCTCACTATTAAATATTTAAATATTAAAAATTGGATATGGAATTTATTAAAACTTCTAATTTACCAAAAATATAATTTTATATCAATACCAATTAATTTTAAATTAATTCAAATGAAATCAAATTAAACTTAATAGAAAATGTTTCATACCTAATTTCAAGTTTTCAAACCAATGCATGCCAATAATATAGAATAAAAGACAAGTGTATTATTCACTTAGTAAATCTTGTCTTCTATAAAAAGTTTGCACAATCAACATACCATATTTTTCTAAAAATTCCAAAAATAATAATTTAAAAATTATATATATATATATATATATATATATATATATATATATATATATATATATTTTTTTTTATAAAAGAAATTTAATAGAACAAAACTAAAATAAAAATGGTGTCTTTCTCCAACGCTTCTCGGAAAGTGAGATCGGTTAAAGATCACAGCCATTGATCTTTAACCAAAAAAAAAAAGCCATTGATCTCAATATAGATACACGTGTCACCATCTGAAAACCTCATCAGTGATATTTGGACAAAATCGTTTTTCTCCAAAATGCCCAATCGTTTAGTGCTTTTTTCTTTTAAGTTTATCATGGTAAGTTTACAGGTAAACCGGTTTGAAAATCGAAGATGACAAGTTCCGTAAATCAATAAAAAAATAAGGGTATTATTGTAAGCTACTATTTTTAGTGTTGAGTGAAGGATTTGAAAGGGTTTGATTTTCCGGCCCTGAAAGCGCAGCACATCACGTTATCCACGACTCATCTGCTCTGGTTCTCTGTAACGTTTCCTCATAAAAATTTGATCTTGGGGTTTATCTCTTGTCTATCGAAAATTGAAATTAGGGTTTTGTCAAATCTGATCAAGAAGTCGAAGCTATGGTTTCAGATTCAATCGTGAACGGTTCTGCTCCTGCAACCTTGAAGGATTCTGGGAAGAAAAAGAGGGTAAGATATTCGAAAACGATTTGTTTTTACAATGTTTCATTGTTTTTCTTTTTTCTCGATAGATAATTCTCATTTGTTGTTTGAGTTTGCAGACTAACAGAACTGCGAAATTGAAGCAATGCAAACTTGATGCCAGACGGGAACAATGGCTTTCTCGGGGTATGGTGTATGCATGGATTTTAGAATTTTCGTTTACATTATTTGTGAAATCAAATTGTCTGGAATTATGAATTTTTCATCTCGTTCTTCCATGCAGTGAAGAACAAGGCATGCAAGGAGGAATCGACCGATGGTGGATTATCTCCTCCATCGTGCTTGCAGAGAGATGGTGAGAAACAATCCTTGGATAAATTGGAAACGAGGACAAGAGGGGAGGGGAGTGAGAAATCAGGCCTAAATGATAGCGATTTGGATTTTGAGTCCATGGCAAATAGTCCTACCAGCAGCGTATCGGGAGCCAATGATTCCAGGAAGAATCGCCCTGGAAGTAGCAGCGGTAGTTGCAGAAGCAGCTCTAGTGGTGGATGTTATTCGGGGAGCGAAGAAGAAGAGGAAGATGAGTGTTTGGATGACTGGGAGGCTGTTGCTGATGCTTTAACTACCCATGATAATCGGCACCAGCCAAACTCGGAATCTCCGGCTGATTCCGAGGCCCCTGTTGGATCGTCCGCCAAACTGCCGAGCGAGGAGAATTTAAAGTTAGAGTCAGAGGAAACGGTTTCAAGGGTTGCAGAAAATTCCCGTGCATGGAGGCCTGATGACGCTTTTCGTCCTCAGAGTCTGCCTAATCTTTCTAAGCAGCATAGTTTCACCATGACTGCAGAGCGTCATTGTGGCCGTGGAGCTGTTACCTGGGCTTGTCGCAGTGTAAACTCCCCGCCTTCATCTTGCCCTATCTGCTGTGAAGATCTGGATATCACTGACTCAAATTTTCTCCCCTGTTTATGTGGATTCCGGCTTTGCCTCTTCTGCCACAAGAGGATTCTTGAGGCTGACGGTCGTTGTCCTGGATGCAGGAAGCCTTATGATCCCTCAACTGGGAACAAGGGAATGAATGTGGATGTTCTGCCTATTCGACTGGCTCGTTCTTGTAGCATGGGTACTAGACTTTATTAACAGCCATGGTCCTCTTAGAAATGACGTATGGTTTTGGGGGAAGGGTCGAAATTCAGATTTTTCTTGCTAGTTGTGTTTCATGTGTTCTATTCATGAGTAGAGACTTCTGAGTTTCAATGAGGTAGATGTGAATATAGGATATAATTTGAATTTCTTTGGTAACTGAACTAGACTTGTATGGGTGATTCTTGTATGTTGCATATGCTGATGTAGAGGGATTTACTTGTTTATATGAATAGATAAAAGGCAAATATTGAAATGTACCAGAACATGAACTTGACTTATATGAGTTCAATTCTTGTATTTTGCATATGTTATTGTAGGTGTTTTTACTTATTTATGTGAATAGGTAAGGGTATTTAGATAATGAACGCCTCAAAATCCGTCTGAAAATATTTTTCTTTTAGTTATTGCTTATACCATATGATCCTCCGATTAATCATATCAGATTTAGGTATCAAATGAACATGTTACAGAATATGTGATTTTCCCAGTAAATGACTATTTCATTTGGTTGCCATACCCGACACCCACCATATACTTTAAGTATGTCACAGTATTTGTTCCATCAGTAGGTTCAGGGTGTGCTACTTGATTTATTTTTTCTGTAGGCCTTATCTTATTGGATACTTTAGTTTTTTCTTGGTCTCAGGATCCTTTAGTTCTTAGGTCATGTGTTTTTTTCATATGTATTTGAAAATTGCAACCAAAGAACGTGCTCCCAACACCTCCCCTCCCCATACACACACGCACTCAAAAAAAAGGTTCCTGTTTTTGGAGCTGAGACCATATTAAAAGTGATTAGTTTTAAGTTTTAATCTGAGTTGGATTGCATTTGGTAGGATTTTAGAGTTTCTACTTTGTTTGCTGGTTTTTTTTCCCGACCCACTTATGGTAACTGTTCTGTTGGAGGCTTTTGTTTAAGTTTTCTTAGAAGCTTACCATGCAAGATGCAGTTAGAAGATCTTCAGAGCGGCAGGAATGGTTACTTATTCAGCTGTAAGGTTTTCAGGTTTCTTCTTTGAAAATAGTTCTTCCTTGGCATTCCTTCTTTGTTATTGTGCTCATCCTCGCCATTTGGTGGTGGATAACTTGAAGATATAAAGTAGATTTTCTGATAGCTGGTAAGAATCTCCCCCCCCCCCCCCGCCATTAGGATTTGTGATAATAGTGACCTTTAATTTCTCGGATGGCAAAAAGGTGATTGCTAAGATGAATTTCTGTTTAACTCTCATATAAAAAAGATGCTGATGTTAATTCATCTGTAATATGATCAAATCCCCGGGAAGAAAGAATGCCTCTATTTATTCAGTGACATTGGTTATTAGTGCAGTATTGCATACCATGTCTTTGTAAAAGAGTTCTTGATATTTGTCACCATTTGAATCTTTGATTACATATCAAATCCTATTGAGATCCACTTTCTTGCATTGGAGATGTTTTGCATTAGTAATTGCATTTGAAAGCCTGCTACACTGACATGATGCAATCGAACTTAAGAACAGCTTTTTCCCCAACCTTCAAATTTAGATTATTGTAGAGATCATTATAGTTGTTTTCTCTTGCTTTTTGCATGATAATCTAGGCTTCATTTTGGGCAAGCATTTATCCTTTTAGATTCTCTTCCTCTGTATACATTTCCATAACTGGAACCTGCATTTCTTGGTCTGCATGGCCTGCATGAACTTCATCATCCCACCTCTATATTTTTATAGGCCAGATACGTTATCTTTCCTTCATCTTCTCAGCAACCTTTTTTACACATTCTGCCATCTCATCCCATATTGTGTTGGGGTCTCACTCTAGATCTCATTTTCTTTTTCTAATCACTTTATTTGAAAATGGGATCAAGGCCTTTTAATTTCCACCACTTGATTTAGGACAAGTAGGCTTACATATCTTATGCTTCTGCACAGTGAAGCACGAGTCCAAGGCTACCGTTTTATGTTGATCGGCTTGGTTCTCCCCAGGGATAACCTTACAGTCCTAATACTGCGGCTTGTCTGTCTTTCTTGTTAAGAAGAAATCAAATTGGCTTGCTTGATGCCCTCTTTTGTAGGTCATCAGATGTTTCTGTGTCCTTCTGAAGAACTCCCAGTGGAAAGATCATAAGCTACCTCAAAATCTAGAGCTGGTACACCCTCTTCATTCCTTTTCCCCCAATGTGTAGCCTCCATCAACACCTTCATGTCTGCTACAATCTTTCCCAACATTCCATTTAGATCACCTCCTATAATTATCTTTTCTCCGTGCCCAAAGCCTTTCGCTAAACCATCCATCTGCACCAAAAAAGTAGTTTACTACTATTGTCCAATCCAACTTGGGGTTCATGAGCAATAATGACACTGATAACCTCACTATCCAACGCATCTTTGGTGGTGGCAACCCTATTTCCGCTTCTAACCTCCACCGCATCATCCTTTAGTTCTTTGTCTACCACACCCACTTCACCTCTGTTGCTTCAGTCTCCCAAATGCCGTAACTTAAAAGTCATCGAAAACCTTGTCTTTCATTGTCTTTCCACCTTGCCTTTTTGAATATATGGGACATGTTAATCCTTCTTCTCATTTCAAGCAACCAAATCCCTACTCGTGACTCTTACTCGTCAAAGTCTAATTTTCCAAGTTGCAAATCCAATACATTGCCTGGACTATATTCGAGTCAGACTCCATGGCCATGTGTGTTTAGCATTAGTGAACTAGACAACTGGTGAGTTCCTGTTTCATTTTTCTAACTAGTTCCTGTGGAATCTGGTACCCTTGTTTTCTTTCAAGTTTTTGCTAAGTATGAACCTAGCCTTCCTGAATGGTGTTCCGATTTGTTCTATTTTTGGGATGAACTTTGTGAATTAAAGCTGTGGAATATTGGATCTACTACTAGTACCCTGCTTTCCTAGTGGTATTAGGATCTGCCTGCACATGCTGCACTGCTTTTCGGTGATATTTGTCTGACTTATTCTGTACTAAAAGAGAATACCCTTTGACCTGAGAATGTGATTGTTCTATTCTCTTAGTTTCAGGTTTTCTATATTCTCCCTAAATAGATATATTTCTCTCTTTTGGTGTTACGTGGTGTGTAAGTCTGTTTTAGTTTCTCTATTTTGGAACTATACTAGCATTAAAAATTCTAGCTTCATCAATCTTTTTAGGCCTTATTTTGTCAGTTCAAAACTTTTCTCATTTGGACTGGCACTTGTTCCTTCTGAAAGGTTACTCGATCTTCTCAATGTGTCTAAGGCTTGTAATTCCAAAATTTAGTTTTTCTTGGAAAGCCATTTCTAGAATGAGGGTTTGATCGCATAGAAGGGTAATTGATTGTTCTAGAGATATAACTAGGAGACTCTCAAAAGGCAATATAGGTTATCATTGTCTTGGTAAATAGGATTTATTTAACCAACTTAGTTTTTATAAGTTATAACTTCATAATAGATGGAGTGAGATGATTTTGCTCTGTTGATTATAGGTTCGCCTGATCTTCTGGTGCTGAACTGGTGCTGGCTCTAGTTCTTGATTGAGGACTGATATTGTTTTTTTGGGATCTTGTTACCAGAAATCCACATGCAATTTGCTCGAACAGTATAATATTGTTGCATTTATGTTAAGACTGCATGGTTTTTGTCTTCCTTAGGTACAGCAGCCTGGTATGCCATCACTCCCCTTTCTTTCCTTGGTCATTTTCTACGTACGGTGTTTAAAGCTCTAATATATAATCTTTGAGCTACTAATGTGTCTGCAGTCTTTTCATCATGGATAGTTATTATCATTTTCTCATAGTTGGAAAAGATCTATTTTTCTTGGTCCCGTTATTCTGTTTGAATTAGGGTTGACCCTCATCTTGAACAGTGACTTCCATTCATCATATTTTAAAGAAAACTTATTTTTCTTGCTGCTGTTATTCTGTTTGAATTAGGATCGACTCTTGGTTGTCCCGCACCTGTTCTGTGTTGGAGTAGTTCAAAGATAACTTCAGGGGGGAAATTTGTTAGCTGCATTTCTTTGTTGCTTTGAATTGAATCTTCAAATTGAGGGTGAGACAATTAAAGTGGGAGCGAGATTGGAAGACCGTGGTAGTCCTTGATATCGAATCTCGCTATTTTAAGGTAAGTTGAACCATATTTTGACCCCAGGAATTTAGGAAGTACAGGTACTTATGTTCTGATGTCGAGATAAAGATGGTAGTCAAACACAGGTTCTGTTTTTTCCCCCTGTTTCAGAGTCAATACCAGAACATTGTTACCCAAAAATATTATACTTCAAAATCATGGAATGATAAAAAGAAATTAATTCTACGTGGAATTGTATGAATGAGTGAACAAGATAGTAATCAAACTAGGCCGTTGTGGCAGTGCAGTAGAGAGAATGGATATTCTTTTTTCTTTTTCCTTTCTCAAAGTAGAAATCCCCTCAATTAATTCTTCCATGAGAAGGTCTCCGGAGTTGATCACCCAAATGAGCCCAATAGCAGTGCCTTGACAGCAGCAGCACTATCCGGCCACGGCGGATGCCACTTCAGTCATAGTAAGGGCTAGTACTATTTCCTGCATTTGTAATCTGAAGCTTAGGTGCATCAAGCATGGGACCATACTCTGAATTAGTTTCAATTCCTTGGGGACAACAAGATATTGGGTCTCTCCTTGCTTCTAGCTCAGGTATTATTATTGGAAGGTGAAAAGGAAAGCTGCTGGTTTGACTCTAGATGCTAACAAATAAAGAGCGGAAGTGAGGTGGCAATATGTATTTCAGGTTGGTGGATTTGCCCATATTGCATGAACTGGATTGTTATAGAAAGGTGGCAAAAACCAAATGAGTTTAAATTACTCAGTAAATCTATTTGATT